>NC_026002.2:64548690-64645151 GCF_000442705.2 Elaeis guineensis
GAATACATATTCCTTGCAAACTTATGTGAGTAATGTAACTATGCATGAAAGATGAGTGTGATGCTTTTCTTGTGATTATCCCCCTTTGAGCTAGTCCTAAGCATAGTTTAAGTAAATAGGGTGATTTGTACATAGAGTTAATCTACTCCAATATTTTGAGTTGCTTAGTAACTAGGGGTACGCATCACCAATGTTTACTCTTATGTCAAACGGCAACTTGAAATATGAGTATGCAAAGCACTTTAAGTTTGTAAGTTGTTGAGTAACTAGGTGCATTCACCACAAATGTTTGCATTTGTGTCAAAAGGCAAGTACTTAAAGATGAAAGAATAAAAATTTTGTTCAATAAAAGAGAGAGAGAGAGAGAGAGAAAATAAATCCCTAGTTTGCTATCTTGTTTGTAGTAGTGAGAAGGAGTGATTGCAAGTTGAGTTGATACATGATTCAAATGTGTTAGTTGCATAATAAACATGATCAGGTTTGGAATTATGTATGGAAAATGAAATCAAAGAATGAGAGTATGCTTAGTTTTTTTTCTTTGTTGAAGAATTGATGTTTGCATAATAGGCACTTTAAGAATGATAATATCTTGAAGTATTGTCCTTTGTGTTGAATGGTTTTTCATTGCTTGAGGACAAGCAATTATTTAAGTTTGGGGGTATTTGATCGGGGAACAAATTGCATATGTTTTGTAGTTATAAGTATTTAGTTGAAGATTGAAATTTATAACTTTGTTTAGTGTTTTGGGTTTATTTTTGCATTCACTTACTTTTAAATCTTCTTGATGTTTTGTAGGTATTAAGGTGCCTATTTGGACCGAATATGGGTAGAAAATAAAGAAGAGATAACTTGGATTTGAATAATAAAGAAATTTATGAAAAGAAGAATCAACAAAAAGAGTTTCAGCAAAAAAGTTTCAGACGAGTTGACTCGGACATGAGGCGAGCCGACTCAGATCAAGAGTTTCAGAGATTTTTGTATGGCATGCAATCTGGAGTCGACTCGACACAATCTCCAGCTGACTCGATTACTGTTGAGTCGGCTAGTCGAGTCAACTCGAGACTGTGGCTTCGACTCGAAGAATTTAATAGAGAGCTGATTTTTGGTGGAACAGAGGTGAGCCAACTCAATGCCATCTCGAGCTGACTCGACAGAAATGAGTCAACTCAACCTCAGCATAAGTCGACTCATTTCACGAGTGAGACAGTTTTGTTTTTTATTTTTTTACATGATTCGGGATCAAATCTTTTCAAAATTCAAAGAGCTTCGAGAAATTTGATAAAAGAGGAAATGGAGAGATATTAGGAAGGAAAGAATGGGAATTTAAGAGGAAAAATCCATGGGAATGACTAGAGAATGGATGATTTTTTGGATGGTAAAACTGAAAAAGAATAGGCAAAGGCGGAGGCTGGGCATAAGGAAAATTGGTGCACTAGATATAGCAGGTAGCTGGATGCTTCAAGGACATTTGAGGCATGAGGGAGAGCGCGCATCCAACAAGAGCTAGAGGTGGGCTATCCACAAGCGTGATCTACGACCATGAGCAGGGCATTGGGGATTACCGCGTGTCATGCACAGATTTACGTGAGAGCAATGCAAGAGGGATGCGGGAAGAAGAATGTTAGGCATGGATGGTGCGGAAATTGGAAGTCTATATAAAGGAAGAGATCTGGTAAAGAAAGGGGAGCAGAAGAAGAGGCATAGAGCTAAAAAAATCAGAGAGTAGAGAGCTGGAAGGCTTGGGATTGAAGAATAGAAATTCAAGGGCTATTGCTGAAAGAAGAGTGCCCTATAAGCCAATCACAACTGTGTTGCGATGAACTTTCTTTGAAATTTTGTAACTCATGAAATGATATTTATTATTTGAGGCATTGATTCATCATATTAGCTGCATCTTATTATGTCTAAGATTATGATGAACTCCAAAGATTAGAACAATAGTTTTAGGAGATATGAATGGATCATGCTAGTGAGACCTAAAATTCTAAAATCTTAATCTTAAATATTCCTGATCGTAGGAGCATTGAGTCAGAAATCAATATTTCAGATAGACTGGCGCATTCTATGTATGCTCAATGGAGAAGGTGGCAGATCTTACTAGCTACTTGTGTGAGACACTAATACGAGGATATGGGTGCTCATTTGAGAAATGAGTCCACTGAATTGACATGATGAAAGAGAACATCTAATGGAAGCCTTACTTGTATGTTAAAGATGGTTCTCTAAGTGAGAGTTGTGAAAGTGATCCTTAGACCTGAGACCACCATAGAATCTTGTGCACATTAATCCATATTTTGGTTCATACCCAGACATGGCATTAAGACACGTGCGGGATGTTCTGGATATGGTGGAGTGTATATGGAGGTTGTGAGTAGGTCAACATGAAATCAATCACTCCTAGTAAGAGGAGATCGCATCCTGTGTATTCTCAATCCTAGATGACTCGAGAAAAGTCTTTTGGCCAAAAGTAGGAAGAAGATTAGAAAGAGTTTCTAATACTTCTTTATTGAAGTTATTATTGGTTAATTGAGAATCGATATAAATATGTATTTGAGTTTGACATGATTCTATACTCATGAATATATTCAGGATGCAAGGATGATCGAAGGATTGAATTGCACGATAATTTATCACTGAAGGATATATTTGATATTTTTATCAAATTCTATATCATCTGGATATTCATGATATATTGCTAGATGTCAATCTTGACTTATAAATTTTTGATTGAATTAAAGAGTTTAATTCGATCATCAATTAGAAAAGATTCTAATTGTTAAACTCGGATTAGCTCGATTGAACCTAAATCGATTAGATTGAAATCTAATCAAATTTGGTCAACTTATACTGAGACCTATTATTGGCTAGATGTAGAACCCAATGGGTCACAGACATATAAAAATTGGCGAAAGACCCTTTTGAAAAAGGTTGATTAGAATTTTGGATTCAATCAAGGTTCCGGTAAGCATGATAGCATGTGTGGAAACCTTTGCTCCTTTGGAGACCAATTTGATCCCATCCCTTGCTAATTAGCTAGCCCAATTTGATAGACATTTGGGTCAGGTCGTGCCACCTGGAAGTAGCCTAAATTGGGGCACCACATCCCATGTTAATGCCAATTTTTAAGAGTCCAAGTTGAGGTGGACTCTTGGTGCAAAACAGATTCTGCATACAAGTGTTGGTGTGGGTAGAAGAAAAAAATTATTTTTGTAGGATTAAAATGTGTGGTAGACCATATCACCCTCCATCCTCTGATGCACATCTTAAAGTATGAGATGTATTTTTTCTAAAATTTTTGGGGTAGAGAAAAAATTGGAAAAAGAAGGATATCTCATGCGTGCACAGAAGCACGCATCTCTCCATGATTTGAAGAGTCCTTCTCCCAACCAAATACTTTTAAATTGGAATAATTTTTGTAAATAATGTTTTATATTTGATAAGCTATTTTTGATAACTTTTTTAGAATTTTTTCAGACTAATCTGGATGCCAAACGGATGCCATAAGTTCATCCTCATGCCTGCACATGTAGTGATCAGGACTTGCATGAAGAGGTGTGAGGATATCATTCTTCCATGAGAATTTTATCACCATCTTTAATTTTATAAAATCTATATTAAATCTCCTATCCATATAGATTTTTGGGGATTTTTTTGTTTTGAGAAGGGATGTGAAAACATCCCTTCTTTGGTTGCGCATGCGCAGAGCAGGATGCTGATCGACGTATCATTGATAAGAGTCATTCTACTTGAAGGAACTCTCATCTCTGATAATCAGATCAGATAGGCCTTTTGGATAAGGCATGTCCTTTTCCTTTGGTATCCCTCTGGTGGCTATAAATTGGCTGGGGCATTGGGTGTCTGATAGATTCAAGATGGGTTTCCAATTTCTCTCTGGTTGCTCTCTTTTCTTTCTTACAACCTATCTTACTTTTAGGATAAGACTTTGAGATTTAAGACAAGATCTTATCTAATCCTAACAAGGGTTGTAAGGGTCCTAAAGAAGGAGAATCAGAAGTTCAGAAGAGGTTCTAAGAGGGTGATGTTAGATTCTTGAAGAAATTTGACTGGTATGAGGCTAGTCGAGTTCTAAGGGCTAGAACTCTGGAAGCAAGGTGAAGAAGGAGCACTGTCTTTGGTTCAATTTCCATGTGGATCACCATTGGAGGGTAGATACTTGGATGCCTTATGAAAATTAAGATTAGCGCTATAGGTATTCTTCTTATCCTAATTTATATTTATTATGCTTTGATTATTATAGTCAAGGATTTCTGGGCATTAGGGCTTTCGATGCATTGGGTGTTTTGAATGAAAATTTTAAACACCTAACCCTTTGACTATGCCACCAAAACCCAACAATGATATCAGAGCCTATCTTGATTTATATAATCAAAGATTAAATTATTATCTTGATTATGATCAAGCATGAGTTTTTGGTTTGGTTCAATTCGGGTCAAGGGTTGAACCCGATTGAACATTCAAACCCGAACATGTCTTAGAGATATGTTTTAAATATAAAATACATGATGTATGTATAAAATTTTTTTAGTAGTTTAGTACTTTAATTGGGGTTCATCACCAGACCATCTGGTCATAAGAGCAAGTAGGGTTCAGGGACCCTCTCTTCCTATTCAATAGGGTACTCTTATGGCGTGTAGGGGTGCCACTGTGATGTTCTAAGAAGAAGAACCATGAAAAAAAAAGTTTTATATTCATGCATGTTATTAGAACTTAATGCATATATGATATACTTGAGATGTTTAGTTATAATCATATTGTATGATTCTACTTCCATATCTTAGAGATATGATAAGATGCCATAATTAGTTGTTATGATTATTAAGATACAACTATTATAGTGCATCATTGTGACTGATTGAATTAGGATGTGTTTGAGATCATTAAAGCCCTCATAAAAATCAAATTAAGTCATGGTGTTATAAACCAGAAGCTGACCTATTTTTTTGAATCGATTAATTAATTAGTGTCTTAGGAGTGTTTTAAGTGTGGTGGTTATTTAATTGATTCCGTTGCTGGCCTGGCTAACTTTATTGGTGTCTAAGAAAAGCAACGGAGGGACCCCCACCAATCTTAACAATTTTCTGGCCAATTGGATTAGTTTGAATCTTGAATGAAGGTAGCTTAGTATTTTAAACACTACCAGGGGCCTTCCTTCATGCTAGGTTAATGTTACATCATAAACTATGGCTAGTTTGTTGTGTTACCATAAGACTTGTCATAAGGATTGATATAACATAATCTTGATGCATAAAAGATGCTTATGACAATTTTAGATATACTGCTTTATTGTGCTAATATAAGGGCAGTTATATTCGATTTTGACTATATTGAAATGAAGGATTTTACTTAACTAAAATATTATAGCTTGTTGTGTTAACACAAAGCTAATAATATTTTAGAGGCCAAGATAAAATATTGAGAATTACATGAGATGTAATTGGAAAGAGTTTCTTACCATAAACTCATAAAGATTTATTGTGTTAACACAAGATCGTTATGAGAAATTAGGGTCTCAATCTCACTAAGATAAATATAAAATATATCTCGTTTACTATAGGAGAGGGCTATGGTATCCGATAAAATAGTGGGAGACATAACTAGTTCAAAAATCCTCATCTAATTATGCATATCAAATATGAGTGGTCTGCTTATACTATTATTTTATGTAGATTTAAGTCTACATTACGGCTTCTTTATTTTCACCCCATGATACCATAGATAAAACTATGTTGACCGATACAAGTATGTGGATTGGTTGAGAAACTTGCAAATTAAGTTTAAATCAGAGAAGAACTCCGATGTTCTGGATATTTCTGACCTTAGACTCATCCGTAATAATATGAAAGTAATAATGTCCATATAGATATTATTTATGATAAATTTAGATATTGAGAGTATAATTACAAGAATAATCTTGTAAGATTGAAGCAAGGTGCAAGTGTAGCACCAAAAGACGTATATATGATACAGACCTATTTTTTATTGAGTAGTGCAGACTTTGATACTTAGGTATTAGATACTATCTGTGGATTATACATTTGTAATTCATTACAACGACTATAGAATATCAAAGGTCTGAAAGGAGGTGACCTCGAGCTTTATAGCACAAGTGGAGAGTCCATTCGCACAGAGATTGTGGGAACCTGTATGCTTGATTTATCTTCAGGCAAAATTTTAGAATTAAAAGACTGTTATTACATGCCAAAGATCATTAGAAATATTATTTCTATGCCTTTGTTATTAAAATAAGATTATGAAATAAGGCTAATGAAAAATAGATGCTCTATTTTTTTTCTAATAAATTTTATGACAGTGGTTATATTGATAATAATTTTTTAATTTTTATACTCAATAAAAATATTTTTTTATATATTAAAAAAAATATGAAAAAAAATATGAATGTCACATATCTCTGGTATTGTCGCCTTGGTCATATTAGTGAGTCAAGGATAAATAAGTTATACAAAGAAGAATTCTTTGATCCATATGATTATGAATCATTGAGAACTTATAAATTTTGTCTCATGAGTAAGATGATCAAGACTCCATTTTTTGGATATGGAGAGAGGACAAGTGAGTTATTAGCTCTAGTATATATAGATGTATATGGATCGATAACAACTCAGGTTAGAAGAAGATACTCCTATTTTATTATCTTTATAGATGATTTATTAAGGTTTGAATATGTGTATCTTGTGAAACATAAATTTGAAGTCTTTGATAAGTTTAAAGAGTACCAAGGTATGGTCGAGAAATAAACTGAAAAAAGTATCAAGATTCTTCGATTTGATCGAGGAGGAGAATACTTATCCATTGAATTTTTTGATCATCTTAAAAGTAAAGGTATTCTCTCTGAATGGATCCCTCCTAATATGCCTCAGTTAAATAGTGTAGCAGAAAAGAGGAATCATACTGTGATGGATATGGTGCGGTCCATGATATGCTTCATTGATCTCTCAATATCTTTCTAGGGACAATGTCCTAGAGATTGCCACATATATATTAAATAGAATGCTTTCAAAATCTATTACAAGTACTCCATATGAGATATGGAATGAAAGGAAACCTAATCTTAAATATCTTAAGACTTGGGGCTGTCCTACTTATATCAAAAATATTTTTTGGACATAAGCTTAGTGCTAGATCAAACAAGTGGAGATTTGTAGAGTATCTTAAGAAAATTAATGGATATTATTTCTACCATCCTACTGAACAAAAGGTGTTTGTTAGTAGGCATGCCAATTTCTTGAAACATGAATTTATCCAAGAAGAAGGCAGTGGGAGGAATATTGAACTTATGAAAGTTCATGATTTACAAATCAATCCAAAAATATCAGTGGTTGGACCACAAGAAGATCCTCAATCAAAAGTACCCAAAGATGAGGTACATCCATAATACACACCTCTTCGAAGGTCAGATAGAGTGCATCAAGCATCTTTGAGATATAATTTTATCATTGAGAATGATAATTCAATCAACATCATTTAGGATATTGATCCACTGACCTATTCGAAAGCTGTCATGAGTAGAGACTTAGACAGATAGCTGGAAGCTATGAAATTGAGATGGACTCAATGAATACTAATCAAGTATAGACTTGGTTGATGCACCTGAGGGTGTGATCCCAATAGGGTGCAAGTGTATCTTCAAAAAGAAGATCAGAGCAGATGGCTAAGTAGAAACCTACAAAGCTAGGTTGGTGGTGAAAGATTTCAGTCAAAGGCAAGAAATTGACTATGATGAAATCTTCTCACTAGTGGCTACACTCAAGTCCATCTGGATTTTGCTTGCTATAGCGGCATACTACGATTATAAAATCTGACAGATGGATGTCAAGACTGATTTTCAAGATCGATTTCTGTATGTCGGTGACATACTTCTCATTGAAAATGATATCCCAATGATGCAATCGATCAAAACTTGACTATCAAATAAGTTTTTCGTAAAAGACTAGGGTGAAGCATCCTATATATTGGGTATAAAGATCTATAGAGATAGATCTAAAAGGATGTTAGGCTTATCCCAGTCATGGTACATAGACCTTATATTAAAGAGATTTAATATGGAGGCAAGTAAAAGAGGTTACTTATCTGTAAATTATGGTATATGTCTCTCTAAGAAAATATATCTTAAGACATCAAAAGAGAGAAAAAGGATGAATGAAATCCCTTATGCTTCGGTTGTGGGATCAATTATGTATGCCATGCTGTGTACCAAGCCTGATGTAGCTTATGCTTTGGGCATAGCTAGTAGATTTTAGGTTGATCCAAGAAAGAATCATTGGAAAGCAGATGATACCAAGTCAATATCAGGATATGTATTTATCCTAAATGATGGGATAGTGAGTTGGAAGAGTTTCAAGTAGCAGATAGTAGCTGACTCAACTACTGAGCCAGAGTACGTTGCTACTAGTGAAGCCATTAAGAAAGCTATCTGGATGAAGAAACTCATCATGAATTTAAGAGTCATTCCTAAGATTAAAAGACCAGTGTCACTCTATAGTGATAACACTGGGGCCATTATTCAAGATAAGAAATCTGGGTCTCATTATGAATCTAAGCACATCCTCAGATATTTTCATGTCGTTAGAGATAAGATATTATCTTTGAACGAGTAGACAGAAAGAATAATATAGTAAATCCATTCACTAAAGCCATACCACAGCAGCTATATGATTGCCATCTTGATTGTATGAGATATAAAGGTGATTGGCTTTAGTGCAAGTGGGAGATTGAAAGAAGAGTGCCCTATAAGCCAATCGCAAGTGTGTTACGATGGAATTTTCTTTGAAAATTTTCAACTCATAAAATAATATTTATTATTTGAGACATTGATTCATCATATTAGCTGCATCTTATTATGTCTAAGATTATGATGAACCCCAAAGATTAGGACAATAGTTTTAGGAGACAAGAACGAGTCATGTTAGTGAGACCTAAAATCTTAAAATCCTAATCTTAAATATTTCTGATCGTAGGACCATTGAGTCGGGGATCAATATTCCAGAAAGATTGGCACATCCTATGTATGCTCAATAGAGAGGGTGGCAGATCTCACTAACTACTTGTGTGAGACACTAATACAAGGATATGGATGCTCATTTAAGAAATAAGTCCACTGAATTGACTCGATGAAAGAAAATATCTAATGAAAGCTTTATTTGCATGTCAAAGATGGTTCTCTAAGTGGGAGTTGTGCAAGTGATCCTTAGACCTGAGACCACCATGTAATCTGTTAGAAAATATGTCCCAAAAGCCAATCGTCAACCTATTGACGGTTGAGCAACCTTGTATTGTAATTGATTTGTTAATAAATAAAATATATTTTTGACATTTTCATCATAAGTTTTCAACTTCTAATGAACTCCGTTGTTATGATGAAGTTCTTAGAACTATTTAGGTTCGATAAAGAGAGGATTTATCGATTAGTCCTTAAAACTGTTCACGACCAAATGATGGACTGTTAATAAGGATGACAGCTTTTGTCGAGCATAGGTCGGTGTAGGCTATATGGGTTGATTGTCTTCTTAACCAAAGAGTGTGGAGATATTGGTATGGTATACAGGTGAGATGTAAAGGTACATCATCATTGAATGTGACCAACTCCAGAGCATTCTGCTGTTGAGAATGTCTCTGATGGGATATAGGTATAAGTGTCCCTTAGACCTGAGATCGCCTTAGTGACTTGCAAGCAACTCACTGTGCTTTGGTACTGGAATAATTAAATTTTTAATTCAGTAACGGAAGGCTTCTAGACACAGTCAAGTATTTATAAAGTTAGAGTGTGATCAAGATGGGATTGACCACTCCAAGAATTGGAGAAGAATGAGTCGCTGTATTTTAATTTAGCAAAATCTTGGCCAGGATAATCCATCAGATGGATTTGATATTTTAAAATATAATATGGATAACCTGATTAGAGTTGTCAGTTGAACTCTGAGGTATCCTATAAGCATTTTGTTCAAGGAAATGAATTATATGGAAACTATATCTGCATGGGTTCTAAGGATGTTGTTCTACATATTCGACCTATCCGACCGTCGGGTACCATTGTTAGATGGTCACTTCGATTGGTATAAAAATTTATTCCTATGCTACTAAGATTGAATCTATGAGATCACACACATTAGAGTTCACGATTCGATCGGATGGTTGATCAACGATTAGGAATCGTTCTAGGGTTAAACAATCAATACGATTGACATTTAACCTAGTGCAAGTGTTGCAGGAAGATCGATTAGCAATTCGATTGCTAATTGACTTAATTTGATTAAGCTAATAGGTTGATATTAAATCTAATTGAATATAATTTAATTAGATTTAGTTTAGGCTTGATTGGATTAAGTTCAATTAGTTTATTGGATAACCCAAGTGCAAGAAAAAACTAGTCCTAGTCCAATTAGGACTTGGATCAACCTAATTTCTAATTCGATTAAAAAATTAAATCAGATTTAAATCTAATTTAATCTGGTTAAATTAAATTTTTAATTAGATTAAGACCTATTTTAATTAGATTGATTTAGTTTTGATTTGATTTGGTTGGAAAAATCAAATTTGAACAAGTCATAGATTGAATCCTAGTAAGACTAGGATTCCACCTTGCACCACCGTAGCCCCCCATGCTCGCTCTCTCTTATTTTGTGTGACAAAATCTTCTCTCCTAGGCCTTCATGCATGCCCAAAACTTTTCACTCTTTCTCTCTTACCTGGAATGTGGTTGTGGACCAAGTCAAAGTAGGAATTAGTTTGGATTTCAAATTCTATGAGATAGAATTTTAGGAAACCAAAACTCTTTCCTTATGGCACTGATTTTACCCAGATATTTTTTAAGATTTTTATGAATTTTATGGCACATATTGTGTGCCCTTTGCTGGTGGTCCATGGTAGAGAAAGAAGGAGGGGGCACCCAAGAGTTGGGCACCACTTGTCTTGCCCTGTTTGGATTTTTCTTGACTAGGTATTTGACCTAGACAAAGACTCTTCATATCTCATTATTTAAGATGAATTTCTTCTTAAAATTTTTGCAAATTAGAGAACATTAAGAGACCTTTGAGGTGTGTAAAAATTAGAGAGAAAGAGTGTTGGGGCATAGAGATATAATAGACATAAGACTAGGTGTCTAGGTGAGAGCAAAGAGAAAAAGAAGAGGGTCTTCTTCTAGGGTTGCTGAGTTCACCTCTTCTCTTCCTCCATCTGTGAGTTTTCTGAGAGTGTCTCACATCTAAAATTTTTTCTCCTACTTCTCATCTTTGAAAGAGTCCAAATCAAGAAGAAGAAGGTATCTGATCGACCATCGAAGAAGGATCAGCATAGTACTAGTATACTGTGCTGATTTCTTGAACCAGAATTTCTGATCGTGATTCATAGGCTCGTGTGGATGACTCCTAGAGGTTGGATGCATGTGCAGCTCACAACATCATCCTCAAACTTGGATAAGCAAAGTTAGAATGTCTAACTTGCAAGATAATAGATCTGATCTATTATATTTTACATACATTAGATGTAGTATAGAAATATGTTGATATGATCAACATGTAGTTCTTACTCTTTATATTTTAATTTTTGATTTAATATCATATAATAATCATATAATAAGATCTTAACCTAGAAATCTTTTAGTTTTATAAAATAAATTTTGATTTATTTTAGTCTTCTGCTGCTTGATCTTGAAAAAATTTGAAGATCTAACCCTGAAACCCTAAATCTGGTTCCTTCAATTGGTATCAGAGCCTAGGTTATTTATTACATGATTATCTATACATGCTTAGATTATTTTTTAGATTAGATCTAATTTATAATCTAATTATTAAATCTAAAATTAAAATTTTTAGATCAATCACGAACTGTAGGTTGTCCTGCTGTAAGGTTTACCCCTTACAGTGCAAAGGTTGTCTTAGTTCGTGTAGATCTATCTTTAATCATAAATTTGTTAGATGTAATCTAGATTAAATTTATAATTTATTAGATTTAAAAGATATTTAAATCTAAAATAAAATCTTTTTGTTAATAATTTTCGTGCAAAGAACCATTATATATTTGTCTGAAAAATTTATGCAGTTTAAAGTTGAAATTGTTTCAATTACATGAACCTGTTTAGATTAGATCTAAAGTAGTTTCATACTTATTTCACTTGCATTTTGATTATGAATCAAACATACAACTTGGTTGGCAGAATTATGTTGTAAAAATATTTTATAAATATGAAAATTATTTTTGAAAAGACGAACCCCAACCCTCAACCCAAAACTTAATTGAGAATTAAGAAGTTGTTTGATTAGGTTCTAGGATTGTGAATTGAAGAATCTAAGATACAAACCATAACACATTGGGTTAATGGGTTAGTGAGAATTAGGTTCATTAATTGGGTTAGACCTAAGGTTAGATTAAAGATGGACTTAATTAGAGAATTGACTAAATCTAATCAATTATTATCTTAGATTAGGTCAAGGATTCTCTAAATCAATTACAATAGTTGTAGTTGGTCAAGTCCATGTCTTTAATGAGAACCAAATGGACTTGATTCTTGGCTAAGCAGTCTAGCACGAACTATTAGGTTGATCTAATCAAAACTAATTAAACCAGTTAGTGTCTATGGTAAACCAGATCGGTGGTTTTTAATTGGCAGCCCACTTATCTGGCCATTTTTGATGGTGTCTAAGGCAAGCTTTGGCAGACCCTCTCATTGATCAAACTTACCTGGCCTCTTGGTGAAATTATATTTTGATCAGATCACTTGATCATTCGAGCTGACCCATGTCAGCTAGGTAAATCAGTGTGATTGATTTAGGTGCTCCTAGACCAGCCCTTTTAATGGTCTCCCTTAAGCTGACTTGGTGAAGCCAGAGGAAGGGTCATGATAAGCTGGTTCATCTGACCTCCTCCTCTAAATCAATTAAATCTTTTAGAATTATTAGGTCCTTAAAATAAAATAGTTATGGTGATAACTAGATCATAGCCTCCCATTAAGTAGATGATAATGGGTCCATCAGTTGGATAATCATTGGAGGCCCAAAGGTCTGGTGCTTATCGGCTGATGGAATTATCATTCATAATATGATTTCTTGATTGTATCTTTCTAAATGGTTGTTAGGTTAGCCAACCAAAGTTGGGCCTAATCATCCATTGGCTAGATGGGCCAAGTATGGTCATGTTAATGGTTGGACCTAACCAGACCTTTTCAGTGGAGGCCAAAGCCTACTGATTAGGGACTGGTGCAAAATTTAAATTACTAAAAATTATTTAGATAAATAATTGGTTTTGAACCTATCCTTAGATGTACATGGGTTGGCCAACCAAAGTTGGACTTGTGTGCAGTCTAAGTGGATTCTAGTACCCACTAAGAAATTAGGATAATTCTTCGAATTGGAGGTAAAGGCTACCAATTCGAATAAAATAGTGGGAGAAATCTTTTGATTAAAGTCCAAATCTTTAGATTTAATGAATCAATTACTAATTAGGTTATGATTTTTTTTTTTGTGCAGATATGGCCACTTCCCTATCGTTCTGATCATTGTTAGACAATGATCAGTTGGTGGGATCCAACTTCGGTAGCTGATACCAAAAGTTGAAGATAGTCCTGGAGCATGAACGAATCCTATATGTGATAACGGATCCTGCACCTGAGGAGCCAGCAGCCAATGCATGTGGAACAGTTAGAGACACTTATCAAAAGTGGCTTAGTGATCGGATCATGATGCATTGCATCATGCTGGCTGCCATGAGCAACGAGTTCAATCATAGATTTGAGATGGCTCAGCCAAAGGACATGCTTCAAGTGTTGGAGGATGCCTTTGGCACACCTGATGACGTAGAGAGGCACAAGTCTAGTGGTGCCATTTTCAATGCCAAAATGCAGGATGGTGCCTCTGTCACTGATCATGTATTATACATGATTGAGCTGATGGAGTGTTTGAGCAAGCTCGGCTTTTCCTTGCATGAGCAGCTTGGAAAAGATGCAATACTGAACTCACTGCCCAAGTCTTATCTTCCATTCCTCACTCATTATAGAATGACAAAGTCGGAAGTAAACTACCATAGGTTACTGGGGTTGCTTCAGAACTTTGAGAAGGATCACCAACTCCACAAGGAGTTGATGGACTTAGTGGGAGGTTCATCTTCTGGTTCTCGACCCTTTAAGAAAGGCAAGAAGAACAAGAAGAAGAAAGTGAAGAAGGTGCAAGTTCAGGCTGGGACATCAGTGCAGGGCTAGACCAGAAAGATCAAGCTCGATAAGAGTCAAGCTGAATGCTTCTTTTGCAAGAAGTGGAGGCACTGGAAGAGAAACTATCCTCAGTACATTGCCTCCCTGGATCCGAATAGGTAGAGAAAGAAGCAAGCTATTGTTGGACAAGGTATTTATATGATAACTCTTTATAATTTCTCTATTTATGATATAACTGACTGGGTATTGGATACTGGTAGCCCTTACCATATTTGCAATTCATTGCAGGGGTTGCAGGTCAGTAGGAGATTTGAGCAAGACGAGAGGTTCCTGAACATTGGAGACGGAAGATCAGTTCTAGTTCTAACATTAGAAATCTTGAAACTTGTATTTGAGTCCCATACCGTTGCTCTTAATGATTGTCATTTCTGTCCCAATTTTTTTTTAAATATTACTTCTGTAGGCCTTCTGGCCAAAAATGATTAAAAATTTCAATAAAGAAATAAATTTGTAATATCATTATGAATAGTGTTACTATTTTTTATGGACATTTGAACAATGGTGTGTATATGTTATCACAACCTGTTAATGTAGTCTATTCTACAGGCAAGCACCCTAGATTAGATAGTGTATCAGATATTTACTTATGGTACTGTAGGCTAGGTCATATAAATAAGAACAGAATAAACAGGTTGACTCAAGAGAGAATTCTCGAAGTCAGTGATTGTGAATCACTTCCAACCTGTGAGTCCTATCTTCTTGGTAAAATGATCAAGTCACCTTTTACTGAAAAAGGTGAGAGAGCTACTGAGCTCTTGGGCCTAGTACATATTGATGTATGCGGGTCCATGAGCATAAGTGCTAGAGGTGGATATTTCTACTTCATCACTTTCACAGATGATCTATCCAGATATGGATGTCTATCTGATGAAACATAAGTCGAAATCATTTGAAATGTTCAAACAATTTTGAAGTGAAGTAGAAAAATAAACTGAAAAGAGTATTAAAACTCTTCAATCTGATCGAGGAGGGGAATACCTTTCTGGTGAGTTTCTCACATATCTAGGAGAGAATAAGATTCTCTCCCAATGGACTCCTCCAGAAACACCATAGCATAATGGTGTGTCTGAAAGGAGAAATCAGACTCTGTTAGACATGATCCGATCCATGATGGGTTTTGCCAGCTTGCCGATATCCTTCTGGGGATATGCACTCGAATCGGCCTATTATCTGTTAAATAGGATTCCAAGTAAGTCTGTAATTAAGACTCCATATGAGATATGGATAGGGTGTAAGCCAGCACTTTCACACTTTAGGGTCTGGGGGTGCCCAGTCTATGTCAAACGGTTAGTTACAGTTAAACTTGGACCTAGGTATGACAAATACACATTCATAGGGTATCCCAAAGAGACCAAAGGATATTTTTTCTATCATGCTGATGAACAAAAGGTGTTCGTCAGCTTTAAGGCAACCTTTTTAGAAAAGAAGTTCCTTGGTAAAGGAATCGTTGCCTCTAAGGTTGAACTTGATGAAGTTCAATAGGTAGATGGACTGACACCAATAGCTGAACCTAAGTCGGATTTGATTAGATCATATCCGGAGCTCAATGTACCTGCACCATTTAGGCAATCTGATAGAGTACTACGTCAGTCGGACAGATACTACGATTTCTTGGATCAGGATGGTGATCCCATCGAACTCGATGAAAATGATGTGGATCGATCACCTATATGGATGCCATGCAGAGATCTGATTCCATGAAATAGTTTGAAGCCATAAAATTCAAAATAAAGTCCATGAAGGTCAATGATGTATGGACATTGATTGACCCACCTGAAGGGGTTAAACCCATTGGGTGTAAATAGATTTTCAAAAGGAAGAGGGGCACAGACGGAAAGGTGGAGACCTATAAAGCCCATCTGATT
This sequence comes from Elaeis guineensis, assembly GCF_000442705.2. Classification (NCBI taxonomy): domain Eukaryota; kingdom Viridiplantae; phylum Streptophyta; class Magnoliopsida; order Arecales; family Arecaceae; genus Elaeis; species Elaeis guineensis. The sequence goes on from NC_026002.2 coordinate 64,564,795, forward strand.
GCCAAGGGATATCGTCAACATTATGGTATTGACTATATGAGATGTTCTACCCTGTGTCAATGCTTAAATCCATTCGGATAATGCTTGCAATAGCTGCCCATCTGGATTATGAGATCTGGCAGATGGATGTAAAGACAGCTTTCCTGAATAGAGAGCTGACCGAAGAGGTGTATATGATACAACCTGAGGGGTTTACATCCACAGATGAGTCTAAGGTGTGCAAGCTTCAGAGATCCATTTATGGATTGAAGCAAGCTTCTCAGAGTTAGAACATGCATTTTGATAAGGTGATCAAAACGTATGACTTCGTTAAGAACAGAGAAGAGTCCTACATCTATAAATGGACAAATGGTCTAATTGTGGTATTCTTTATTTTGTACTTGGATGACATTCTCTTAATCGAAAATGACATCCCTGCACTACAAGGAATAAAAGTTTGGTTGTCATCATAGTTCTCCATGAAGGACTTGGGTGAAGCATCCTACATCCTAGGGATGAAGATCTATAGGGATAGATCTAAAAGGATGCTTGGGTTATCTCAGTCTACGTACATAGACACTGTACTGAAGAGGTTCAGCATGGAGAATTTCAAGAAAGGCTATCTACCGATAGATCATGAAATTTCTGTATCTAAGAAGGATTGTCCGACAACTCCTGAAGAGAGAGAGAACGTATGAGCAGAGTTTCATATGCTTCAGTCGTGGGATCTATCATGTATGCCATGATATGTACAAGGTCAGATGTGGCATACTCACTAGGAGTAGTGAAAAGTGGTTAAAGCCATCTTGGAAAAAATCACTGGAAAGTGGTTAAAGCCATCCTTAAGTATTTGAGAAATACTAAGGACCAATGGTTAGTTTATGATGAGTCAGATCTGAAACTTGTGGAGTTCACAGACTCCAGCTTTCAATCTGACCATGATGACAGCAGAAGCATGTCAGATTATATCTTTACTCTGAATGGTGGAGTCATTTACTGAAAGAGTTCCAAGTAGCATACTGTGGCAGACTCTATTTGTGAGGTGGAGTACATCGCAACATCGGATGTCGTGAAAGAAGCTGTGTGGCTGAGAAAATTCATCACCGAGCTTAGAGTAGCACCATCCGTCGATGGTTTGGTCCTGCTCTACTGTGATAGCACTGGTGCCATTGCTCAGGCGAAGGAACCCAAAGCACATCAGCGGATGAAGCACATTTTGCATCGCTTCCACCTGATCCGGGAGATCATGGATTGAGGTGACATCGATCTTCAGAAGATCGACGGAAAGGAGAACCTGACGACCCCTTCACTAAAGCCCTGATGATAAAGAAGTTCGACAACCACAAGTTGAAGATGGGTATTAGATACTGTGCCGAGTGGCTTTAGGATAAGTGGGAGTTGTTGGAAAATATGTCCCAAAAGTCAATCGTCAACTTGTTGATGGTTGAGCAACCTTGTATTGTAATTGATTTGTTAATAAATAAAATATATTTTTGGTATTTTCATCATAAGTTTTCATCTTCTAATGAACTCCATTGTTGTGATGAAGTCCTTAGGATTATTTAGGTTTGATAAAGAGATGATTTATCGATTAGTCCTTAAAATTATTCACGACCAAATGATGGGTTGTTAATAAGGACGACAGCTTCTATCGAGCATAGGTCGCTGTAGGCCATATGGGTTGGTTGTCCTCTTAACCAAACAGTGTGGAGACACTGGTATGACATATAGGTGCGATGTAAGGGTACATCATTATTGAACGTGACCAACTCCAGAGCATTCTACTATCGAGAATGTCTTTGATGGGATATAGGTATAAGTATCCCTTAGACCTGAGATCGCCTCAATGACTTGCAAGCAACTCACTATACTTTGGTACTGGACTAATCGAATTTCTAATTTAGTAATGGAAGGCTTCTAGGCATAGTCAAGTACTTGCGAAGTCAGAGTGTGATCAAGATGGGATTGACCACTCCAAGAGTTAGAGAAAAATGAGTCGCTGTATTTCAATTTAGCAAAACTTTGGTCAGGGTAATCCATCAGATTGATTTGATATTTTGAAATACAATGTGGACAACTTGATCAGAGTTGACAGTTGAACTCTGAGGTGTCCTATGAGTATTTTGGTCAAGGGGATGAATTATATGGAAACTATATCCGCATGGGTTCTAAGGATGTTGTTCTACACATTCGACCTATCTGACCGTCGGGTACCATTGCTAGATGGTCACTTCGATTGATATAAAAATTTATTCCTATGCTACCAACTTAGATTCGAACCTATGAGGTCATACACATTAGAGTTCACGGTCCGATCGGATGGTTGATCAACGATTAAGAATCGTTCTAGGGTTAAACGATCAATACGATTGACATTTAACTTAGTGCAAGTATTACAGGAGGATCGATTAGCAATTTGATTATTAATTGGTTTAATTTGATTAATCCAATGGGCTGAGATTAAGTCTAATTGAATAGGATTTAATTAGATTTAATTTGGGCTTGATTGGATCAAGTCCAATTGGTTTATTGGATAAGCCAAGTGCAAGAAAAAACTAGTCCTAGTCCAATTAGGACTTGGGTCAACCTAATTTCTAATTCGATTAAAAAATTAAATTAAATTTAAATATAATTTAATATAATTAAATTAGATTTTTAATTGGATTAAGACCTATTTTAATTGGGTCGATTTGGTTTTGATTTGATTTGATTTGAGAAACCAAATTTGAACAAGTCATAGATTGAATCCTAGTAAGACTAGGATTCCACCTTGCGCCACCTTAGCTCCCCATGCCCACTCTCTCTTATTTTGTATGACAAAACCTTCTCTCCCAGGCTTTCACACATGCCTAAAGCTTTTCACTCTTTCTCTCTTACATGGAATATGATTGTGGACCAAGTCAAAGTAGGAATTAGTTTGGATTTCAAATTCTATGAGATAGAATTTTAGGAAACTAAAACTCTTTCCTTATGGCACTGATTTTATCTAAATTTTTTTTGAGATTTTCATGAATTTTATGACACATATTGTGCACCCTTTTCTGGTGGTCCATGGCAGAAAAAGAAGGAGGGGGCACCCAAGAGTTGGGCACCACTTGTCTTTCCCTGTTTGGATTTTCCTTGACTAAGTATTTGACCTAGATAAGGACTCTTCATATCTCATTATTTAAGATGAATTTCTTCTTAAAATTTTTATGAATTATAAATCATTGAGTGACCTTTGGGGTGTGTGAAAATCAGAGTGAAATAGTGTTGGGGCATGGAGATATAATAGACACAAAACTTGGTATCTAGGTGAGAGCAAAGAGAAGAAGAAGAGGGTCTTCTTCTAGGATTGCTGAGTTCACTTCTTTCCTTCCTCTATCTATGAGTTTTCTAAGAGTGTCTTACATCAAAATCTTCTTCTCTTACTTTTCATCTTTGAAAAAATCCAAATCAAGAAGGAGGCATCTGATCGACCATCGAAGAAGGATCAGCACAGTACTAGCATACTATGCTGATTTCCTGGATCAGGACTTCTGATCGTAATTCGTAGGCTCATGTGGATGACTCCTAGAGACTGGACATGTGTGCAGCTCACAACATCATCCTCAAGCCCAGATCAGCAAAGTTAGAACGTCTAACTTGCAGGGTAATAGATCTGATCTATTATATTTTACATACATTAGATGTAGTATAGAAATATGTTGATATGATCAACATGTTGTTCTTGCTCTTTATATTTTAATTTTTAATTTAACATCATATAATAATCATATAATAAAATTTTAAATCTAAAATTTTGTTAATTTTATAAAATAAATTTTGATTTATTTTATTCTTCTGCTGCCTGATCTTGAAAAAGTTTCAAGATCTAACCCTGAAACCCTAGATCTGGTTCCTTCAGAATCTTATGCAATTGAATCCATATTTTGGTTCATACCTAGGCATGGTATTAAGACACGTACGGGATATTCTGAATATGGTAGAGTGTGTATGGAGGTTGTGAGTAGGTTAACATGGAATCAATCACTCCTAGTAAAGAGGAGATCGCATCCTGTGTATTCTCAATCCTAGATGACTCGAGAAAAATCTTTTGACCAAAAATAGGAAAGAGATTAGAAAGAATTTCTAATACTTCTTCATTGAAGTCATCACTGGTTAATTAAGAATCAATATGAATATGTATTTGAGTTTGACATGATTCCATACTCATGAACATATTCAGGGTGCAAAGATGATCGAAGGATTGAATTGCACAGTAATTTATCACTGAAGGATATATTTGATATTTTTATCAAATTTTATATTGTTGGTGCAAAAATCCATCTGCGTCGGAGAAGCTGGAGTCGAGGGAGTCTCGGTCGCCACCGGGACCTACAAAAGAAGTCTAAACCAGAGTTGGGGTTACTCCGGCAAGACCCTCCGACGCTCAAGTCAGTTCTCTGTCTCAACAAGAATGGAGTGCTTGAACGAAAATTTTAACAGAGTTTTGGGATAGAAATTAGAGCTTAGAGAATAACGTATCTGGGGTCCCCTTTTTATAGGTGGAGGGAGCAACAGATTGATAGCGACGTTTGTAACCGCCTAGTAGTGGGCCGCTTGGGGCCAGGAAGAGTTTATTATGAAGAGTAGTGGAGTGGAATCGTGGCCATCACCGGAACCTGCCACGTGGAGTCTGTTGCGAGGAGTGGAGTGGCGTCTATTATCGTGACTTGCCAGAGGGTGGAGGAACTGCGCGGTATCCATCGCAGGAAGTGGAGCAGAATCGTGGCCATTATTGTGGTCTGCCAGGGAGTAATGGAGCCACGTGGAATCCATTGCAGGAAGTGGAGCAGAGTCGTGGCCGTTACTGCAGCCTGCCAGGGAGTGATGGAGCCGCATGGAATCCATTGCAGGAAGTGGAGCAGAGTCGTGGCCATTACTACAGCCTGCCAGGGGGTCCAGGCTTATCGGTCGAAGCTCGGTTGGGGTGTCTGGTGGAGAGAGGTGGCTAGCTACTCGTCTGAGAGGAGCTCGGATGCTGCAAATCCTGTTGGGTGCCTTGGACGTTAAGGCGGCAGGCGAGGACCACTTGCCGTAGGAGCTCGGTCAGAGGCTTCCCACAGGCATAGCCCGGTTTCGCACAGACTTTGGCAGAGGGCCGACCGGTGGTGGATGTCGGATGGTGCTGGAGAGGTTCGTCCGTCGGAGGGGTCCAGCTACTGGATTCCGTAAGCACGGCATTTGCCCGCTTATAGAAGTTCGATCGGAGTCCAGTCTCCGTAGAAGCCCGGATGGGGATCATTTATCGAGGAGTCTCGGCCAAGGCCTGTCTGTAATAGAAATCCAAAAGGAATTCGTCCATAATGGAAGCTCGGGTGAAGGCTTACGGTGGGAATCCAGTATGGACCACTCGTAGTAGAAATTTGAAGTAGATCGTTTGCAGCGGAAACTCGGAGTGGGTCACTTGCAGTAGGAGCTTGGAGTCTGGCTTCCGTAGGAGTCCGGATGAACTATTCCTGCAGTCGAAGTCGGGGATGAAGTCGGGCTCCCATAGGAGTCCGGACGAAGTCTTCCTACAGCCAGAGTTGGGGATGAGGTCCGGCTCCCGTAGGAGTCCGGGCGAAGTCTACCTGTAATTGAAGTCGGGGGTGAAGTCCGGCTCCGGTAGGAGTCTGGGCGAAGTCTACCTGCAATTGAAGTCAGGGGCAAAGTCTGGCTCCCGTAGGAGTCCGGACGAAGTCTTCCTGCAGTCGGAGTCGGGGATGAAGTATGGCTCCCGTAGGAGTCCGGGCGAAGTCCACCTGCAATTGAAGTCGGGGGCGAAGTCCGACTCCCGTAGGAGTCCGAATGAAGTCTACCTGCAATTGAAGTCGGGGGTGAAGTCCAGATGAAGTCTTCCTGTAGCCAGAGTTGGGGATGAAGTATGGTTCCTGTAGGCGTCCGGGCGAAGTCCACCTGCAATTGAAGTCAGGGGAGAAGTCCGGCTCCCGTAGGAGTTCGGACGAAGTCTTCCTGCAGCCGAAGTCGGGGATGAAGTATGGCTCCCGTAGAAGTCCGAGCGAAGTTCACCTGCAATTGAAGTCGGGGGCGAAGTCCGGCTCCCGTAGGAGTCCGGACGAAGTCTACCTGCAATTGAAGTCGGGGGTGAAGTCCGGCTCCTGTAGGAGTCCGGGCAACGTCTACCTGCAATTGAAGTCGGGGGCGAAGTCCGGCTCCCGTAGGAGTCCGGACGAAGTCTTCCTGCAGTCGGAGTCGGGGATGAAGTATGGCTCCTGTAGGAGTCCGGGCGAAGTCCACCTGCAATTGAAGTTGGGGGTGAAGTCTGGCTCCCTAGGAGTCCGAATGAAGTCTACCTGCAATTGAAGTCGGGGGCGAAGTCTGGCTCCCGTAGGAGTCCGGATGAAGTCTTCCTGCAGCCGGAGTCGGGGATGAAGTACGACTCCCGTAGGAGTCCGAGCGAAGTCCACCTGCAATTGAAGTCGGGGGCGAAGTCCGGCTCCCATAGGAGTCCGGACGAAGTCTACCTGCAATTGAAGTTGGGAGCGAAGTCCGGCTCTCATAGGAGTCGGGACGAGGTCTTCCTGTAGCCGGAGTCGGGGATGAAGTACGGCTCCCGTAGGAGTCCGGGCAAAGTCTACCTGCAATTGAAGTCAGGGGCGAAGTCCGGCTCCCATAGGAGTCCGGGCGAAGTCTACCTGCAATTGAAGTCGGGGGCAAAGTCCGGCTCCCGTAGGAGTCCGGACGAAGTCTTCCTGCAGCTGGAGTCGGGGATGAAGTACAGCTCCCGTAGGAGTCCGGGCGAAGTCCACCTGCAATTGAAGTCGGGGGCGAAGTCCGGCTCCCGTAGGAGTCCGGATGAAGTCTTCCTACAGCCAGAGTCGGGGATGAAGTCCAGCTCCCGTAAGAGTTCGGGCGAAGTCTAGAAGGTGGTCGATCATCGTGGAAACTTGGGTGGAGTCCGTCCGTCGTGAAGAATCCGGTCGACGCTGGTGGGGGCTTATCCGTCGGCAAAACTTGGGAGTGTTGTGGAGGCTCGGCCGCCGAGAGGTTCGGAGAGATGTCGCCGAAGGTCGGAAGTCGGTAGAATCCCCGGAGGGTCACTCCTGTCACGAACTTCGGCTGGGGGGTATTATATACCCAACATATATCTTTTGGATAGTCATGATATATTGCTAGATGTCAATCTTGACTTGTAAATTTTTGATTGAATTAAAGAGTTTAATTTGATCATCAATTAGAAAGGATTCTAATTGTTGAACTCGGGTTAGCTCGATTGGACCTAAATCGATTAGATTGAAATCTAATCAAATTTGATCAACTTATACCGAGACCTGTTGTCAGCTAGATGTGGAACCCAATGGGTCACACACATATAGAAATTGGCCAAAGTCCCTTTTGAAAAAAAATTGATTGAAATTTTGGATTCAATCAGGGTTCTGGTAAGCATGCTAGCACGTATGGAAACCCTTGCTTTTTTGGAGACCAATTTGGTCTCATCCCTTGCTAATTAGCTAGCCCAATTTGGTAGACATTTGGGTCAGGTCGTGCCACTTAGAAGCAGCTCAAATTGGGATACCACATCCCATGTTAACGCCAATTTTGAAGAGTCCAAGTTGAGGTGGACTCTTGGTGCAAAACAGATTCTGCATACAAGTGTTGGCATGGATAGAAGAAAAAAAATTATTTTTCATGGGATTAAAATATGTGTGGTAGACCACATCACCCTCCATCCTCTGATTTACATCTCAAAGCATGAGATATATTTTTTCTAAAATTTTTGGGGTAGAAAAAAAATTAGAAAAGGAAGGATGTCAAGTGCGTACGCAGAAGCATCGCATCTCTCCATGATTTGGAGAGTTTTTCTCCTAATCAAATACTTTTAAATTGGAACAATTTTTAGTGATAATGTTCCATATTTGATATTCTATTTTTGATAATTTTTTTAAAATTTTTTAAGACTTATCTGGATGTCAAACAGAATGCCATAAGTTTATCCTGATGCCTACACGCACGGTGATCAACACTCGTATGAAGAGGAGTGATGATAGCATCCTTCCATGAGAATTTTATCATTATTTTTGATTTTATAGAATTTAGATTGAATCCCCTATCCATATGAATTTTTAAAGATTTTTTTGATTTGAGAAGGGATGTGAAAACATCTCTTCTTTGGTTATGCATGCACAGAGCAGGATGCTGATCGACGTATCATTGATAAGAGTCCTTCTGCTTCAAGAAACTCTTATCTCTGGTAATCAAATCAGATAGGCCTTTTGGATAAGGCATGTCCCTTTCCTTTGGCATCCCTTTGGTGGTTATAAATTGGTTGGGATGTTGGGTGTCTGATAGATTCAAGATGGGTTTCCAATTTCTCTCCGGTTGCTCTCCTTTATTTCTTACAACCTATCTTAGTTTTAGGACAAGACTTTGGAATTTAAGACAAAGTCTTATCTAGTTCTAACAAGGGTTGTAAGGATCCTAAAGAAGGAGAATCAGAAGTCCAAAGGAGGTTCTAAGAGGGTGATGTCAGGTACTTGAAGAAATCTGACTGGTATGAGGCTAGTCGAGTTCTAGGGGCTAGAACTCTGAAAGCAAGGTGAAGAAGGAGCACCGTCTTTGGTTCAATTTTTGTGTGGATCACATTTGGAGGGCAGACACTTGGATGCCTTGTAAAAGTTTAGATTAGCACTATAGGTATTATTTTTATCCTAATTTATATTTATTACGCTTTGATTATTATAGTCAAGGATTTCTGGACATTAGGACTTCTAGTGCATTGGGTGTTTTGAATAAAAATTTTAAACATCTAACCCTTCCGCTGTACCATCAAAACCTAACAATTGCTCGACAGGAGAAGAGCCAGGATCTGATCATCAAGCCATCTTTCTTTCTATCTTCCTTTGTATTTTAGTTTGCTAAATTTTTTAGTATTAAAGAATGAACTTTGTTCTATTTTATTCAATGAATATTATGTATGATTTTCTTTCTATGAGTAGCTAAATGGTTTGGTCCCAAAACTTAGATGTAGTCCTTGATTTTTCTATGATCATTGGATGCTCTGTTGAAAGAAATTTGCGGTAAAGCAGTACATGCAATTAAAAAATTTTATGTAGTAAAAATAATAAATTAAATAATTTAATTTTAATCACATGTATAAGATCTAATCTTAGACTACCATATCAAGATCTTTGATATAAAAAATATGTACTTTAGATCTAAAAATGAAAATCACATTGATCTCATCGATGCTGAAATTCTAGATCTAACTATTAAATCTACCATAGGAATCAAAATAAGTTAGAGATCGTTACCAAATAAATTTTGATCTTGATCTTTTCTGATCCAATGGTTAGAAAGGATGTTCCTCAAGTTACTCATAGCCCCCCAAGTCATCTGGCCTCTATAAAAAAATCTACGTGAAGACTAGCATAGATCAAGGGCTCGGAGATGCTAATCTGTGAACAACTTCGACAGCTGACCTCTTCTTTCTTCTACAAGCACCTTGGATACTCCAAAGTGATAGGAGATCTAGAGGAGGAAGAGAGGAGGAGGAGAAGATGCTCTAAAAATAAAAAATCTATAAGAAAATTGATCATGGGACGTCCAAGAGAGGGGTCCTCTTTTTATAGACTAGGAATTAGGACTTTTCAAGAAAGGATGCCATGAATCAATGCCAAAATCCCTTTTTGGCATCCTAAAAAATTTAAAAAAAATCATTAAGACATGAAAAAGAAATTTTGAGTCTCACATGCTAAAATATTCCTCAAAAAAAAAAAATAGTTTCAATAATATACCATATATGAAAAATCTCTTTTTGAGTCTGCATCTTATCTTTAATTTGGATCGTATTCGAATTAGGCAAGAGATAATATTATGACTCATCAGCTATAACGACCACCCTTATTGGATCCTCTATCATGATACCAAAAATCACAACCCAAATCCAATTAGGTGTGGAGAAATTGGCATGAATCCAGATGTGGTGCAAAAGATAAGGATAGAATCCTAGTCTGACTTGGACTCTTCATTTCTAATTCAATTCTAATCCAAATTAAATTTGGATTGAAACTACTGATAGAAATAAATTTAATCTAATTATGAATTTAAATATCTCATCAAATTTCTAACCTAATTAGAAATTAGTCAAGTCCAAACCCTGATCGAATCAGGATCAAATTTTTTTTGTAATCGGATTTGATCATATCAATCTCATTCTGAGTCGAACTGAATCTAATTCAATTAGACTTGTTTCAAAGCTTTTTACTCAATCAAATTGAGTCAATTAATAATCTAATTACTAATTAATTTTTTATAAATAGTAAAGTTTTAGTCCCAGTGAAACTCTCCCACAGAGTCCTAGTCCAAGTAGGACTCTTCACTAGAGTCACAATCCAATTAGACTCTTCGGCCATCAGATCTGATCAAATTTTCTAATACGTGTGACCCCATAGATTTGAACCTAAGCCGGTAACATAGAAATAACTTTCTATACCAATCAATATAACCATCTAGCAATGATGACCCGACGATCGGATGGATCGAAGTGTTGCAAAGCAACCTTCTAGAACCTACTGGCGTATGGTTATCGTATAATTTATCCCTTTGATCCAAATGCTCAAGGTGACTTAAGATTTAACTGTCAACTCTAATTAAGTTAATCACATTATATTTTAACCTTTCAAATCTATCTCATAGATTATCCTGACCAAGATTTTGCTAAATTGAAATACACTGATGCATATCTCCTACCAATTTAGAGGGATCAATTCTATCTTTACTCACACACTGACTTGATAAGTACTTGACTGCACCTAGTATCCTTCCATTACTAAGTTAGAAATTCAAATAATTCGATACTAAAGTACAGTGAGTTTCTTACAAATCACTGTAATGGTCTTAGGTCGGAGAGACACTTATACCCATATCCTTTACAAGCTACTCTTGACAGCAGAGTGCTCAGGACATGATCACGGTCGATGTGAATATACTCCTACATTCTATCTGCATATTATAACATGTCTCCACACTCCTTGGTTAAGAGGACAACCAACTCATATGGCATACAACGACCTATACTTGATATCGCTATCATTTTAGTAATAGCATTTATTTTGGTCGCGAATAATTTTAAGGACTTAACGATAAATCTTTCTTTGTCAATTAACATATATAGTCCTAAGGACTTCATTACAATACAGGAGTTCAAAGATGATCAATTTGTAATGAAAATATCAAATAACTTTTATTAATAAAAATTCATATACAGTTTACAAGATGAGCACAATCGTCTAACGATTGACTTTAGGACATATTTTCCAACAACTTTCATTTGGACTAAAATCAATCGGTATAGTATCATATACCCATCTTTGATTTGCGATCATCAAACTCTTTGATTCTAAGAGATTTAGTAAATAGGTCAGCCAGGTTCTCCCTTCCATCGATCTTCTAAAGGTCGACGTCACCTCGATGCATGATCTCCCGGATAAGGTGATAATGGTGCAAAATATGTTTGGTGCGTTGATGGGATCTTGGCTCTTTGACTTGAGCAATGGCTCCAGTATTATCACAGTATAACAAGATAGGGCCATCAATGGAGGGTGCCACTTCGAGCTCGTCGATGAACTTTCACAGCCATACAGCTTCCTTCGCAGCATCGGATGCCACGATATACTCTGCTTTGCAAACAGAGTGCCACAGTATTCTACTTGAAACATTTTCAGTAGATTGCTCTATCATTTAGGATAAAAATATATTCCAACATACTCTTACTATCGTCATGGTCTGACTGAAAGCTGCAGTCGGTGAACCCCACAAGCTTCAAGTCAGTTTCACCATATTAAGCCACTGGTCCTTAGTATTTCTTAAATATTTAAAAATAATCTTTACGACCTTCTAGTAGTTTTCTCCTGGATCAGACTGGTATCTACTCACTACCCCTAATGAGTATGCCACGTCTGATCTCATACATGTCATGACGTACATAATAGAATCCACTGTCGAAGCATATGAAACTCTACTCATACGTTCTCTCTCTTGAGGAGTTGTCGGATTATCTCCTTTTGAAAAAAAAATTCTTTGGCCTATCGAAAGATAGCCTTTCTTAAAATTCTCCATACTGAACCGTTTCAGTATAGTATCTATGTACATGGATTGGGAGAGTCCGAGCAGCCTCTTAGATCTATCTCTATAGATCTTCATCCCTAAGATGTAGGCTGCTTTTCTCAGATTCTTCATGAAGAATTATGACGACAGCCATACTTTTATTCTCTGTAATGCAAGGATATCATTCCTGATTAAGAGAATGTCATCCACATACAATATAAGAAATATAATTATCAAACCATTTGCCTACTTATATATGTAGGGTTTCTCTCCATTCCAAATGAAGTCATACGTTCTGATCACCTTATCAAAATATATGTTCCAACTCTGAGATGCTTGCTTCAATCCATAAATGGATCTCTGAAGCTTGCACACCTTGGACTCATCTGTGGATATAAATCTTTCAAGTTGTATCATATACACACCTCTTCGATCAGCTTTCTATTTAGGAAAGTTGTTTTTACATCCATTTGCCAGACTTCATAATCCAAATATGCTGCTATCACAAGCATGATCTGAAAAATTTGAGCATTGCTACAAGAGAACATATCTCATCATAGTCAATACCATATCGCTGACGATAATTTATGGCAACTAAACGAGCTTTATGGATCTCCACCTTCCCGTCTGTGCCCCTCTTCCTCTTGAAGACTCGCTTACACCCTATGGGCTTTACCCCTTCAGGTGGATCAATTAATGTCCATACATCGTTGATCTTCATGGACTCCATTTTAGATCTCATAGCTTCAAGCCATTTATCAGAGTCGGATCTCTACATTGCATCCATGTTGGTGATCGGATCCTCATCATTCTCATCGAGTTCGATAGGATCCCCATCCTAGCCCAAGAAATCTAAGTATCTATCCGACTAATGCGATACTCTACCGAATCACCTTAAGGATGTTTGTTTATTAGGCTCCAGGTTTGATCTCATCAAAATTGGTTCAGATTCAATCATTGGTGTCAATTCTTCTATCTGTCGAACTTTATCAAGCTTGATTTTAGAGGCACTTATTCCTTCACTAAGAAATTTTTTTTTCAAAAAATATACCTTAGTGCGACAAACACCTTTTATTTAGCAGGCAGATAAAAGTAATATCTCCTCATTTTCTTAGGGTACCCTATGAAATTATACTTATCAAACTTAAGATTGAGCTTGTTAGTTTGTAATCGTTTAACATAAGCTGGACACCCCCAGATCCTAAAGTAAAAGAGATTCGGCCTACGTCCTAACCATATCTCATATGGTGTCTTACTAACTGACTTGCTTGAAATATTATTGAGCACAAGACAGGCTATTTCAAGTACATCTCTCCAAAAGAAGATCGATAGAGTTGCAAACCCCATCATGGATCGAAACATATCCAACAAAGTTCGATTCCTCCTTTCTGAGACGTCATTATGCTGTGGTATCCCTAGAGGGATCTATTGGGAGAGAATCTCATTCTCTCCTAGATATGTCAGAAATTCACTAAAAAGATATTCACCTCCTCAGTTAGATCGAAAAATTTTAATATTTTTTTTAATTTATTTCTTTACTTCATTACAGAACTGTTTGAACATTTCAAATGATTCAGACTTATATTTCATCAAGTAGACATACCTATACCTAGATAGGTCATCTGTGAACATGATAAAGTAGCTATACCCTCCTCTAGCACATGTGCTCATGGATCCACATACATCGATATATATCAAACCCAGCACATCACTAGCTCATTCATCTTTTCCAGTAAAATGAGACTTAGTCATCTTTCCAAGCAAACAAGACTCACAGGTAGGTAGCGATTCATAATCGTGTTTATCAAAAATTCCTTCTTGAGCCAACCTATTTATCCTGTTCTTGTTGCTATGACCTAGCCTACAATGCCAAAGGTAAGCATCTATGACATCATCTATTCTAGGATATTTATTTGAAGTGTACATTACATTAGGCCTAGATATAATATAGATATCATTGTTCAACTGTCCATGTAAAATTATAACATCATTCAAAATGATATCATAAATTTTTTTTTTATTAATATTTCATAATATGAATTGGCTAAAAGGCCTACAGAAATAATATTTAAAAAATAATTAAAAAAAATTAAGACAACAATGACACTCATTAAGAATAATATACCGAGACTCGAATACAAACTTGATGATTCCTAAAGCTAGAACTGGAACTGATCTTCCATCTCCAACATTCAGGAATCTCTCGCCTTCTCCAAATCTCCTAGTGATCTGAAGATCCTGCAATGAATTGTAAATATGAATAGAGCTTCCAGTATCCAATACCCAGGTCATTGTATTTATAAGAGAGAAGTTATAAGGTATTATCACATAAATACCTTGTCCAGCAACTAATTTTTTCTTCTTTTTTGGCCTATTCAGGTCAAGAGAAGCAATATACTGAGGACAATTCCTCTTTTAGTGACTCTACTTCTTGCAAAAGAAGCACTCTGTCTGACTTTGATCAACCTTGAACTTGAGTTTCTGGGACTGACTCCCAGCACTAGGTGCCTTCTTATCTTCTTCTTTTTTTCTTTCTTAAAGGGATGACGACTACCTGAAGAAGATGTTAGATGTGTACCCTAGATGCCAGATTGGCTGATACATTTCTGTATAAATCTAAGGATAAATTTATAATTTTGATTATAAATCAATATATGGGTTATTCTTTTATCACATTGTGTACATTGTGTCTGTGATACATCCTTTGAATTAATAGGAATGTCAATTCATATTTTCAAGAGTTAAAAATTTAAGGCATGAATTTACATAACTAACTCATAAACAGCTCCTGACCATTGGATCATCACGAGGATGGTGATCGATCCAGAAGGTTGGTGTACATCACTTCCTTAGGGTAGATGTGTCTTGAGTCTATGGTGTGGAGACACCGAAGCAAAGTACAGGTATTCATTCAGAATGAGAGTACTGAGTGTGACCACCTCGAGCAGTCATAAGGAAGTCTACCTTCTCATCGATGACTAGCTCGATGCTGCAGTTGTGTGTCTAGTTCTTTGACCTGAGATGCATCGACAGTTCACCTTGAGTGTGTTATAGTTTGACTACACCATAGCTCAGTCTCCTAGCCATTCAGAACCCTGAGGTGTATGTTGGCTGTAGCATATTCATTATAGGAACTAGGTCGCATCAAGATGTAATCTATCAACCTCGGTAGATGAGAGGAGTAGTCCTATGATGATCAAAAGATCGAGTCCTTAAGCCCATGACCATGGTAGAGTGAAATAATTGAAAAATTTTTTTCATTAGGATTTCACATTAGACTCGGATCGATCGATTAATTCATATGACTGATGTTGGGTTTGACGAGTTCATCTTAATCCTAATTCAGTCGGGACTCATGATAGAGGAACTCAATCACACAGATAGCTGCAACGAGAGATTCATCTTCAACTTTGATGGGTTGCCACCATATGCTGCTAGGTATCACTGATGGATTTTAGAAGCATCTGTATCTCTCCCTCTCCTCTTCATGTTTAAGAAGTTGGATGTCCATCTGGCAAAGGTCTAAGGCGTGGTGATGCCTTGAACAGGAAGGCTGCAGGACTTCTTCGACTGGCTGCTGCTCCAACTTCAGGAAGATTTTTGAAAATCTTTCTAATTAGATTTAGTTCTAATTTTTGGAGCAAAGATTTGTGAGGAGAAGATGATCTAGATCCTACCCAAGTGGATATTGGTAGAGTCCAGACGATTGTGTGGCTAAATCAGAACCTCAGGCTTGCTGCGATTATCTATAGGGTAATCAGATTACCCTTGAGGTATTTCATGTTTCCTCATATTTTTAGATTTATTTTTGAATTAATATTAGATAATAAAATTAGATCTAGAGATTTAGATCTAAAATAAATATAGAATAATTTTTTTTTAAATTATTCCACCCCAGATTTGATGAAATCTGGAAGATCCTACAAGGAAAAAGGCAGCTTTTTTCTTCAATTGGTATCAAAGCCAGGTTCATGGCTCAGTTTTAGATCTAATTTAGATCTGATTCTAATT
Source organism: Elaeis guineensis (assembly GCF_000442705.2). NCBI lineage: Eukaryota > Viridiplantae > Streptophyta > Magnoliopsida > Arecales > Arecaceae > Elaeis > Elaeis guineensis. The sequence continues at coordinate 64,580,854 of NC_026002.2, forward strand.
TTAATTTATCTGATATTAAAATATTTTAGATGTCATATCAGATATGATAGGATCTAAAATCAAAATATTTAAAATTAAATCTGAGAAGATCTAACATGCATGAGATGCATGACTAGACTAGGAATAGTTTTGATCTATGAATAGTCTTATAAGTTTATATTTTAATGAGATTAAAATATAATTTAGATCTAATTTATTCTCTATTTTTTGATGATATAAATGTTATATTCAGGTCAAAAATAGAAAATAAAAATTTGGATAATACATAAGATTGATCTGTTGCATGCGTAGACTAGTTGTAGAATTGTTCTAATAACTGTCTAGAATAAATTTTATGTTGAATAGTTCAATTAAAATTTTATTTTTCAGATGTTACATGTGATATATTAAATCTGAAAGCATATTAATTAGATCAATTTTTGATACATGAGATGTATGCAAAGTATGTATTAGTTAGATCTTAAATTGTATATATGATATGTAAATTTAGATCTAACTAGTTTTGTAATTAAATTTATATTTCTAATTAAGGTGTTCCTCATGGCTGTCCGGTCATAAGAACAAAGTAAGGTTTAAAGGCCCTGTCCTCCCATTCAATGGGTGTTCTTATGACGTGTAGGGGTGCTGCACGTTCATCCTTAATCAGAAATCAAAACTTACTTTTTTGCAAAACTCTAGATCCTGAAACCTTAGGATTTATTTTATATTTTTTATTTATGAACCCAAGACTTAATTAATGAATTAAGCTTATGAAATTAAATTAGATCTAAAATTGAGAATTTCAGATCTAAGTCATTTTCATAAAATTGGATTCGGGCTTGGGTAGCTCAATTAGGTCTAGCGGTTGATCAAACTAAATCAACAGTTGGTTAGGTGGGATCATGAAAGCTAATAATTGACCAGCCTAATAAGATTAAGTCTGGGTCAAGGTTGAATCACATTTAGATATGACTCGATCAAGTTAAGACCTAATTTGGCTCAATGGTTAGAGCCTGGATTGTAGGCTAATCCAATTAGTTCTGGTTCGACAATTTGATGTCTAAGGTAAGTTGGATAGATGCGACCGACTAATTTTTAATTGGGAGCTATTCGACTCGAATACGTTCTTGTTGAGTTAATGGCATATCCCTTCCATCGGTCTCACTTACCTGACCATATGTATCGACCCAATTTTGATTAGAGGTGGCTAACAATTCGAGCTAACCCATACCACTAGGTTAGTCATAATTGTTATGACTATATCAAGCCAAGTTTAAAGAGACCTAAATCAAATCTCCCTAAGAAAATATTAAGTCTAGGTCTTCCACCATTGGGGATGTGTGAGCCTTTTCTGGGATTGATTGTTCTCGACTGGATACAGTGGCTCAATTGCACCGAGAAGATGCAACCATGTCCATTAGGCATTGGATGCTATGAATTAGAGGATGGGTTGGGCTCAATATTCTAGATATGGTGAGAGACCCAATCAAGAATCTAGTTCATGCAAATGGTGGGTTTGACTTAACTAAGGATTGGAGCAATATTCCAGGCACGGTGAACTTCATGAATTAGAGATCAAGTTTTGGGTACACCACGATTAGAGAATCATTGGACAAGAATTGTCCACTCATCGGTTGACCCATCACTAATAACTGTTAGGTGAGGTGGTGAGCCAGTCGGTGAGACCGCACCACCCACTAGAAATCACTAATCATGGAGATTTTCACATCTCTACCAAGGAAGTGTAGGGATCTAAGAAAATAGTGAGAGCCTAATTTGTTTAAAAATGAAACTCCTAAACAAATTGATTAAGTCTGATTACAAAATCTAACTAGAAACTTTTGACTCTCTACAAAAAATATATCTGCCTCAAATCTCCTGACCAAAATACTAGACATCCATAAATTGATTGGACCCAATTTCAAGGACTGGTTAAGAAACTACAGATTATTCTGGGTTCTGAAAAATTGACTCATGTCTTGGATCAGGACCCACCTGCCATACCAGCATGTCTGACCGCTGAATAGAGAGCATCTTTGAAAAAGTGGATGGATGATGATAACAAAGCAAGGTACTATATGTTGGGTGCAATGTCTGATGACTTGCAGTGCCAACATGAGAATATTTTGACTATCCATCAAATGTTGGCTCACCTACAAGAGTTGTTTGGTGAACAAAGTCGCGCAGCCAAGTATCAAGTCTGTCAAAGATTTTTTATGGCTAAAATGCGTGATGGGTAGTCAGTCCAAGATCATTATTTGACAATGATCAAGGATCTTGAGGAGCTTGAGAAGCTCGATATCATCTTAGACAAGGATTTTTAGATTAATGTGATCCTTCAGTCCTTGTTCGATGCATACGGTTAGTTTATCATGAACTTCCATATGCATAAGATGGAGTGTACCTTGGTCGAGTTAATGAATATGCTGGTTACGGCTGAGCTTTCTATGAAGGGTTCAAAAGGCTCAGTTCTTATTATGGAGCGGATTTCTTCCAAGAGAAAGTCTTTTAGAAAGAAAAAGAAGTCTGCGAAGAAGCAGAAGGTGGATGGGAAGAAGAAGAAGACAGAACTGAAGAAGAAGGCTGCTGAAAAGGAAAAATATTTCTACTGCCAATCAGACGGCCATTGGAAGTGGAACTGTCCTCAGTACCTGGCCACCCTGAAGAACAAGAAGGATGGTCCTTCTGGAGGTATGCTCATTTTAGAATCTAATCTTACAGTTTCTTCTGCATCCAGTTGGGTGCTTGACTCTGGTTCTAGTGCTCATTTGTGCACTTCTATGTAGGATCTTGAGGAGAGCAGGAGGCTGAGAGATGGAGAGATGATCCTACGTGTCGGGAATGGGGCAAGAGTTGCTGCTGTGGCCGTGAGAACCTACCCTCTGTGATTACCATTAGGATTAGATTTATTTCTTAGAGATTGTTATTATGTGCCTGCAACAAGCAGAAATTTGATTTTTATTTCATGTTTAGCACAAGAAGGCTATGTGATTAGCTTTCATAAGGACCATTGTAACATATTTTATAAAAATAATAAAATTGTAAATGATTTTCTTATTAACAGTCTCTATCAGCTACATATTGATGTATCTGTATTTAATATCGAGCAAAATGTGAATGCTATAAAAATTAAAAGGCCTAGAGATAGTCTAAATGATAGGTATCTATGGCACCTAAGGCTAGGTCATATAGCGGAAGACAGGGTTAACAAATTGGAAAAATCTGGGCCGTTGAGTCCGTTGACTTCCGAGTCATATCCAGTTTATGAATCATGCCTTCAAGACAAAATGATCAAACTTTCTTTTGTAGGACATGGGGAAAGGGCCACAGACCTACTTGCCCTAGTACATACGGATGTGTGCGGCCCATTTGATGTGCCGGCTAGAGGCAACTATGACTACTTCATTACCTTTACCGATGATTTGTCTAGGTATGGGTATGTGTTTCTAATGAAACACAAGTCTGAAGCCTTTGAAAAGTTCAAAGAATTCAAACATGAAGTAGAAAAACAAATAAGAAAGCCCATTAAGGTTCTTCGATTAGATCGAGGAGGTGAATATCTTAGTCAGGAGTTTTTAGACTATCTTAAAGACAATGGCATAGTCTCTCAATGAACTCCACCTGGAATGCCACAACTCAACGGGATTTCAGAACAGAGAAATCAGACCTTATTAGATATAGTCCATTCCATGATGAGCTTCACAAACCTTCCTGAATTTTTTTGGGGATATTGTCTCATGACAGTAATATATGTATTGAATAGGATTTTATCTAAAATCGTTCCTACCACACCATATGAGATATGGCATGGTAAGAAGTCAAGTCTGAATCATCTCAAAATTTGGGGTTGTCCGGCTCATGTCAAGAGACAGCAGGCGGACAAGTTAGAGTTCAGATCTTTTAGAGCTCGATTCATAGGATATCCTAAAGAGTCATTAGGATCCTATTTTTATATTCCAAAAGACTGCAATGTGATTGTGAGTCGAAATACTATTTTTCTTGAAAAATAGTTTATTCAAGATGGTGGCATCAAAAAAATAATTAAACTCAAGGAGAATGTCTCCCAAGAACAATGAGCTAAAGAACTTGAGGAACCCAATCAATTAGAACCAGTCCTAACACAACCTCTTCCACCTCATAGATCGACTAGGATTTTTCATCCTCCTGAAAGGTACTTAAGTACCATACAGGAGGATGTAGAGAAAATATTTCTCACAGAAAATGAGGTTTATGGAGATGATCCCAAGATCTATGACGAGGCGATATCAGATATCGACTCCGAAAAATAGTTAGAGGCAATGAGATCAAAAATTGACTCGATGCACTCAAATCAAGTCTGGACCTTGGTAGATCCACCTGAAGGTATTGTACCTATTGGGTGTAAATGGATCTTCAAGAGAAAGATAGGTGCAGATGGGAATGTAGAGACATTTAAGGCTAGGCTCATAGCGAAAGATTATAGTCAGCGCAAAGGCATTGACTATCAGGATACCTTCTCGCCTGTAGCCATGCTAAAATCCATCCGTACATTGCTTGCTGTTGCAGCCTATTTCGATTATGAAATATGATAGATGGATGTGAAAATGATGTTTTTAAATGGACATCTTGAGGAAGATATCTATATAGAAAAGCCACTTGATTTCACATCCAGTGATGATGATCACAAGGTCTGCAAATTGCAAAGGTCCATTTATGGACTTAAGCAAGCATCTCGAAGCTGGAATACTCGTTTCAATGATGTGATCAAAATATTTGGTTTCATCAAGAACGAGGAGGAACCATGTGTGTTCAAAAAGGTCAGTGGGAGCGTAGTTGTCCTCCTCGTATTGTACGTAGATGACATCCTCCTAATTGGGAATGACATTCCCATGTTGACCTCAGTCAAAGTATGGTTGTCTAAGGAGTTCTCTATGAAAGATCTAGGAGAGGCATCCTTTATACTGGGTATTAAAGTCTATAGAGATAGACCAAATAGGATGCTGGGACTTTCACAGAAGATGTACATAGAGGAGGTGCTAAAAAGGTTTAGCATGGAAAACTCCAAAAGAGGTTTAGTACCTTTTAGACATGGCATTCATCTCTCCAAAAAGATGTGCCCTAGCACACCTGAGGAGATTGAACGCATGAGCAAAATCTCTTATGCTTTGGCAATAGGGAGTCTCATGTATGCCATGCTATGTACACGACCTGATATAGCCCATGCTGTGAGTGTCACAAGTAGATATCAGTCGAATCCAGATGAAGAACACTGGACTTCTGTGAAATGTATCCTTAAGTACTTGAGAAGGACTAAGGATATGTTTCTAGTCTTCGGAAATGGAGAACTCCAGATTCAGGGATATATAGACTCAGACTTTATGTCTGATATAGATGATTGAAAGTCAACATCTGGGAGTCTATTCATTTGCAATGGTGGTGCAGTTACCTGGAAGAGTTTCAAGCAGACGGTGATTGCTGATTCCACCATGGAGGCAGAGTATATTGCTGCATCGAAAGCTGCGAAGGAGGCATTCTGGTATAAGAAGTTTGCCGCAGAGCTTGGAGTGATGTCATCGGATGCCATCCCTCTTTACTGCGACAATAATGGCACCATAGCCCTAGCTAAAGAGCCAAGATCTCATCAAAAGTCCAAGCATATCGAGCGGCAATTTCATCTGATCTGTGATTACCTCGAAAAGGGTTATGTCAAGGTTAAGAGAGTCGACTCCACAAACAATGTGGCAGACCCACTGACAAAGCCATTAGGCCAGCAAAAGATCAAAGCCCACCTTGAGAAGATGGGACTTAGATATATAGCCAATTGGCATTAGGTCAAGTGGGAGTTCGTTAGATGTGTGCCCTAGATGCCAGATTGGCTGACATATTCTTGTACAAATTTAAGGACAAATTTATAATTTTAACTATAAATTAATAAATGGGTTATTCTTCTATCACATTGTGTACATTGTGTTTGTGATACATCCTTTGAGTTAGTAGGAATGTTAATTCATATTTTCAAGAGTTGAAAATTTAAGGCATGAATTTACATAACTAACTCATAAACAGCTCCTGACAATAGGATCATCACGAGGATGGTGATCGATCCGAAAGGTTGGTGTACATCGCTTCCTTAGAGTAGATGTATCTTGAGTCTATGGTGTGAAGACACCGAAGTGAAGTACAAATATTCATTGAGAATGAGAGTACTGAGCATGACCACCTCAAGCAGTCATAAGGAAGTCTACCTTCTCGTCGATGACTAGCTCGATGCTACAGTTGTGTGTCTAGTTCTTTGACTTGAGGTGCATCGATAGTTCACCTTGAGTGTGTTATAGTTTGACTACACCATAACTCGATCTCCTAGCCATTTGAAACCCTGAGGTGTATGTTGGCTGTAGCATATTCATTGTAGGAACTAGGTCGCACCAAGATGGGATCTATCAACCTCGGTAGATGAGAGGAGTAGTCTTATGATGATCGAAAGATCAAGTCCTTAAGCCTATGGCCATGGCAGAGTGAAATAATAGAAAAAGAGTTTTTCATTAGGGTTTCACATTGATCTCGATCGATCGATTAATTCATATGACTGATGTTGGGTTTGACGAGTTCACCTTAACCCTAATTCAGTCGGGACTCATGATAGAGGAACTCAATCACACAGATAGCTGCATCGAGAGGTTCATCTTCAGTTTTGATGGATTGCCACCATATGCTGCTAGGTGTCACTGGTGGATTTTGAGAGCAATTAGAATGATCTTGATGATCGATCATTCTAATTATCTGAATCAGAAGAGTTTTGGTCCATCGAAAGAAGTTTCGATGATGTCGATGATGAGATCACAACATGTCTCATTATCATACATAATTGAACCTAACTAGGTCACACTAACAAGGGTTAGGATCTGAATGTCATCAATTGGGCTAGCCCAATTAATTTGGATTAAATCCAATTAGGTTCAAAGAAATCGTGCTAGCATATGATTGAGCTTAACTTTCTCCTCGTGTAATCTTTTCTATCTCGACTGAGCCAAATATAATTTGACTCACCCAGAGAACTTTGAGAAAGTTTTTCTCAATCTAATTGAAGCTTATCCAGCTTAGAAAAGTTTTGTCTCAATTCATGAGATGAATTTAAGACAACACTTGCTAATTCCTGTCACCTGCCATTTTTATTTTAGGACATCTATCAAATATTGACATATGGGTCTTAAACTGAAGGCCACTTGGCAAGAGCTCATTAGAGGATTTTTGTGGAGTGTCCATATGCCAAAACTATATTAAATTGGGTGCCATAATTAGATTATGGCATGAGCTCAAGTGGATTAAGTGGGCGCCCCAAGTGGATAAGGATGGAGAGTCATGATCAACATGGACTAGTTGGCGCCAACCTTCCTTTGTGCTTATCCAAAGCTGGTGCCAACTCTTGAAGAGAGGGTGGGGTTCTTATCTGATGTGATCAGATGATATCACTCCATCAATGAGAATTTTTTTGGATTTATTAGAATTTTTTGATTGGTCGAATGATGTGGCACTGCACAGCGCAGCAGGGTCTATATAAACCCTATCTGCGCCTAGGGTTTCAAGAGATTGCACAAAACCCATCAAAGCTGCCACCCCCTTTCCTCTTCTCCACATCCCATCTGTAGCTCTCCATCTCCTCTTCACATCTAAGGAGTTGGATATCCATCTGGCAAAGGTCTATGGTGTGGTGATGCCTTGAACAGGAAGGCTACAGGACTTCTTCGACTGGCTGCTGCTCCAACTTCAGGAAGACTTTTGAAGATCTTCCTAATCAGATTTAGTTTTAATTTTTGGAGCAAAGATTTGCAAAGAGAAGATGATCTAGATCTTGCTTAAGTGGATACTGGTAAAGGCCAGACAATTGCATGGCTAAATCAGAACCTCAAGCTTGCTGCGATCATCTACAGGGTAATCAGATTACCCTTGAGGTATTTCATATTTTCTCATATTTTTAGATTTATTTTTAAATTAATATTAGATAATAAAATTAAATCTAAAGATTTAGATTTGAAATAAATATAGGATAATTTTTTTTTTAAAATTATTCTGCCCCAGATTTGATGAAATCTGGAAGATCTTATAAGGAAAAAGGCAACTTTTTCCTTCAGAAGATCCTCCCACTAGATTCACTACCTTCTTATGGTGCTGGTGATCTTTCTCAAAAGTCTGTAGCAACTCCAACAGACCGTGGTAGTTGACTACAGGCTTCGTCATTCTGAAATGACTGAAGAATGATAGGTAGGACTTGGGAAGAGAGTTCAAGATTGCATCTTTCCCCAGCTGTTCATGCAAAGGGAAGTCGAGTTTGCTCAATTTTTCAATCTACTCGATCATGTATAATACATGATCAGTAACAGATGCACCCTCCCTTATCTGGATATTAAAAATGGTGCAACTAGTCTTGTGCCGCTCAACGTCATCAGGAGTACCAAAAGAATCCCTCAACACTTGAAGCATTTTCTCTGGTTGAGCTTCTTCAAACTTTCAGTTGAACTCATCATTCATGGAGCCCGCATGATGCAACGAACTGTGGTACAATCATAGAGTCACTTCAAATAAGTATCTCAGATCGCTCCTCTGACGTTAGGAGCAGGCTCCTTAGGTGCCGGTCCGTTATCACATAAAGGATCTGCTCATGCTCCAAGACAATCTTTAATTTTTGATACTAATTATCAAAACTCGATCTGATAAGCTTCTCACTGTCCCACAGTGATCAGAGTGACAAGTTTGAGGCCATATCTGCACACACAAAGAAATAACAAAGCTTAATTAATATATGAATTTATTAATCCTAAAGACTTGGACTTTAGTCTAAAGGTCCTCTCACTATTTTATACGAATTGGTAGCCTCTACCTCCAATTCAAAAAATTATCTTAATTTCTTAGCGGGTACTAGAATCCACACAACTACATATAGGCCTGAGAATGACTCAGTCAACCCATATGCACCTATGGGTAGGTTCTCAACCAATTATTTTTTCAAATAACTTCTAGTATTTAATTTAGCCCTAGATTTTATTTCAGTAGGTGATGGGCCTCCACTAAAAGTTCTGGTTAGATCAAACTATTAACATGAACCTACTCAGTGATTCTACCTAATGAGTGATTAGGCCTGAGGATGGCTCGATCAACCCAACCAACATCTGATAGTTTATCAGAGTCATCATATGATGAATGATAATTCCATCATTCAGAGAGAACATCAGAAGGATGGCGCCTGTAATGTCAATTAAAAATAATGGATCCATTATCACTCACTTTAATGGGAGGCTATGATCTAGTTATCACCATAACCAGCTCATTTTAAGGACCTAATAATTTAAAAAAATTTAATCAATTTAGAGAAGAGAGAAGAGAAGAAAAGATCAATCAGTAGACCATAATCCTCCCACTAACTTCACCAAGTCACTAAATCGGGTTAGGTCATGCTGATTGAACTGGCACCTAGATCAGTCACACTGATCAACCTTAATGGCTTGGGCTAACTCGAATCACTTAGCGATCTAATCAAAATCTAGTTCACCAAATTGGCCAGATAAGTGAGATCGATGGGAGGGTCTGCTAAGCTTGCCTTAGACACCATCGAAATGATCAGATAAGTCGCTCTCAATTAAAAATCATCGATTGAAATGCCAAACTTATCTTAGACACCAATTGGTTAACTAGTTTCTATTTGACCAACTTAATGATTCGAGTTCAACCACTGAGCCACAATCAAGGTCCATTTAGTCTAATCGAAGACATAGACTTGACCATCTACAACTATTGTACTAGAAAAACCATGATTAATCTAATTCAATATTTGGTTAGACTTAATCAATTTCTCTACATGATCAATCAATTCTTTGATTCTAACCTTAGGTATAATCCAATTAAAGAGAAAGACTTGATTTGAGCTAACCCATGCCCCATATTTTATGCAATGTCATTAAATCTAAATCACAATTCTAGATCCAATCAGCTTGATATTTAATTCTCAATTAAATTTTGCATCAACATGTTTAAAGTTTCAAAAATAATTTTTCATGTAAACTTATCAAGTCATAAAATTTTTTAGTTCAAATCTAAATTTTTTATGATTTTAGATCAAAATAATTTTGACTAAACAAGATTAGATGTAACTAACTATCTTCGCAACTTGCATCACATACAACAACACCTAGGGTTTCAAGATCTAGGATTTTACAAGAAAGTAAATTTTCTCTTTTTACTTTCTTCTTCATGGTACTTCACAGTGGCATCCCTGCACACCATGAAGAGCACCCCATTGAATGAAAGGAGAGGGTCATGAAACCCTACTTGCTCCTATGACCGGATGGCCTAGTGATTACCCAATCCGAGTATTTTGCTACTCAGAACATCTAATCTAATAAATAATAATTAGATCTAAAAATAAATTAATTTAGATCTAATCTAAATCATAAATAATTATTTTTAATAATAAAAAATTTGATAAAAAGTTATATTAATTCATATCAAAATAATCTGGCTCTGATACCAGTTGAAAAAAATTTGCGGTAGTGCAGTACATGCAATTAAAAAATTTTATGCAATAAAAATAATAGATTAAATAATTTAATCTTAATTATATATATAAGATCTAATCTTAGACTACCATATCAAAATTTTTGATATGAAAAATAGATACTTTAGATCTGAAAATAAAAATCACATCGATCTCATCGATGTTGAAATTTTAGATCTAACTATTAGATCTACCATAGGAATCAAAATAAGTTAGAGATCGTTACCAAACAAATTTTGATCTTGATCTCTTCTGATCCAATAATTAGAGAAGGTGTTCCTCAGATTGCTTACAGCCACATAAAGTTATCTAGCATCTACAGAAAAATCAATGCAAAGACTGGCGCAGATTAGGGGCTCGGAGATGCTAATCTGCGAATAACTTCGATAGCTGACCTCTTTCTTCTTCTACAAACATCTTGGATACTCCAAAGTGATAGCAGATCTAGAGGAGGAAGAGAGGAGGAGGAGAAGAGGTGCTAGAAATAAAAAATTTACAAGAGAATTGATCATGGGACGTCCAAGAGAGGGGTCCCCTTTTTATAGACTAGGAATTAAGACTTTCCAAGAAAGGATGCCATGAATCAATGCCAAAACCCCTTTTTGGCATCCCCAAAAATTCCAAAAAAAATATTAGAATGTGGATAAGAAATATGAAGTCTCATACACTAAAATATTTCTCAAGAAAAAAAATAATATGGCTCCTATAATATACCATATACGAAAAATCTTTTTTCCAGTCTGCATCTTATCTCTAATTCGGATCGCATTCGAATTAGGCAAGAGATAATATTATGACTCATCAGCTATAGCCGACCACCTTTATTGGATTCTCTCTCATGATACCAAAAATCACAATCAATTAGGCGTGGATCCAGATATAGCACAAAAGATAAGGTTGAGTCCTAGTTTGACTTGGACTCTTCATTTCTAATTCAATTCTAATCCAAATCAAATTTGGATTGAAAACACTGATAGAAATGAATCTAATCTAATTAAAAATTTAAATATCTCATCAAATTTTTATTCCAATTAGAAATTAGTTGAGTCCAAATCTTGATCGAATCAGGATTAAATTTTTTTTGTAATTGGGTTTGATTATATCAATCCCAATCTGAGTCGAACTGAATTTAATTCAATTAGACTTGTTTCAAAGCTCTTTACTCAATCAAATTGAGTCAATTAGTAATCTAATTACTATTTAATTTTCCATAAATGATAGAGTTTCAGTCCCAATGTAACTCTCTCACAGAGTCCTAGTCTAAGTAGGACTCTTCACTAGAGTCATAATCCAATTGGACTCTTCAACTATCAGATCTGACCAAATCTTCTAATGTGTGTGACCCCATAGGTTTGAACCTAGGCTGATAGTATAGAAATAACTTCCTATACCAATCGATCTAACCATCTAGTAATGATGATCTAACGATCGGATGGGTCAAAGTGTTGCAAAGCAACCTTCTAGAACTTATTGACATATGGTTACCGTATAATTCATCTCTTTGACCCAAATGCTCAAGGTGACTTAGGGTTTAACTGTCAATCCTAATTAAGTAAACCATATTATATTTCAACCTTTCTAATCCATCTCATGAATTATCCTGGTCAAGATTTTGCTAAATTAAAATATACTAATGCATATCTCCAACCAATTCAGAGGGGCAATTCCATCTTGACTCACACACCAACTTGATAAGTACTTGACTGTACCTAGTATCCTTCCGTCACTAAGTTAGAAACTCAAATAGTCTGGTACTAAAATACAGTGAGTTACTTACGAGTCACCATGGTGGTCTCAGGTCGAAGGGACACTTATACCAAAACCTTCACAAGCTACTCTTGACAGCAGAGTGCTCGATACATGATCCCGTTCGATGCAAATGTACTCCTACATTCCATCTGCATGTCATAACAGTATCTCTATATTCTTTGATTAAGAAAATAACCAACACATATGGCACACAACAATCTACACTTAATATCGCTATCATCCTAGTAATAGCGTATCATTTGATTGCGAATAATTTTAAAGACTTGACGATAAATCCTTCTTTGTCGATTAATATATATAGTCTTAAAGACTTCATTATAATACAGGAGTTTAAAGATGGTCAATTTGTAATAAAAATATCAAATAATTTTTATTAATAAAAATTTATATATAATTTACAAGATGAGCACAATCGTCTAACGATTGGCTTTGGGATACATTTCCCAACATGCTTTTAATTAGATATTCTTGCTAGTGCAATTTGATATTTTTGAATTTAATTTGTGTGATTAATAAGCTACTAATTACATGTTTAAGGTGTTATATGATGGATCGAAAGATAAAGTGTAACATTAGTTGGTAAAAACATCAAACCCTGGTAGTGCTACTTAGAAATAAGAGCATTCCATTGTGATCTTTGTAAAAATTCATAGAGCTTAATAAGCTTACATTAAAACTAAAGACCACAAAAGTTGGCTTAGGATTAATGTGAGTATAAGTATTGAGTCTTGAAAGAGATCATCACATACAAAGGAAGAAGTCTTGTCATTACTACTAGCAAGATTAACTTAATCAATCATGTTTAAAATTATCACAGGAAATCAAATGATGAAATCTAAGTTCTAGGCATCTTTAACTTGAAACTTTAAAATTTGTAATTGATTCAGTTTTAGTATTCAGTTTCATTGAATTTCAGATCTAATCCTTTGAACTTGATTTATCTAGATAATATAGGAAATTTGAACTTTGGTACTTAATCTTCTTTCTCATGGGAACGATACTTTATTCACCCTTTGTTACGATTTATGATTCATACACTTGCAGATTAGTTTCAAGGGACATCACTAAACAATGTAGCAGATTTAAAGATTAAAACTTCTTTTAATCTAGAACATGCATGCACAAGAACAAAATATACAAGGATCTACTTCATATGCTGAAATTAAGATATACTGATTTTATGCTGAAAATAAAATCATGTGATTAGATCACATACCTATTTCACTTTTTCTTTCTTCAACCTTGAATCTAGAAGAAGAATAGATTCAACTTTAGCCGTGCAAATGCCCAGCCTTTGAGGAAAAAATCTATCCGATCTAATTGGATCGCCAGGGTGCATCTAAAATTTTTTTATAATAAGCTAATATAAATTTTATGTTTACCTAATATGTAGTGGAATAGGGATCAAAATCCTTAGGGGTGCTTGAATTTCTTGAGCTTGATGCCTCGTGAGCTCTGAATGCACAGACCCTCTACTTCGCATGCACGCCAAGCCCCACAGGAAAGAAGGATGATGTTCTTTGCCCCATGCCTTCTGAAGGCAGCAAGAAAAGGGATGAGATCTGATCTCACAATAAAGGGACACCTCAGTTGAACTTCTCCATGCCAAGAAGATTAATGCCTAGAAGTTCATGCCAAAAGGAAACCGCCCCCTCTTTATTTTGTGTCGCACACACTCTTCTTTTTTCATCGATGTTTCTCACTTATTTTGTCGCACAAAACTTGGATTTACACTGGTTGTTAGAGGTCTTCCCTTAAGTAGATTAGGCATCCCTATCTGATTTAATGTCCTAAGTTAGTTAGGACTCCTATCCATAACCAACTAGGGAACCCGACTTAAGAAGGGAGAGTGCTTCTTTTCTCATGCACACACATCTGATGGGGTGACAATAATTAGTGCCTCCTCCCTTTCTTTGATCGGTATTTATGAGAGAGAGTCTCTAAAAATTGGGACTCTTTGGTTTTAAACCAAATGGCTTCTAATTCGACTCAATTCAGATCCGATTCGAACCCAATTCGAACCAGATTCGAAGAGCCTGTCAATCCTAATCTAATTAGGATTCTGATCTAAGTTTAACTTAGATTTTTAATCCAATTAAGTCTCAATTAAATCAAATCTAATTTGAAATTAATTAAGATATGAATTTAATATCTCATAAATCTTTTGGATCATTGATCAGATCATTATCATCTCTGAAATTAAACCTGACCCTCATGTTCAGTGCTAGCTAGACATTATCAACTATTTAAACCCATATGACCTTTAACTTAATTCTTAATTAAGCTAATCTATTTGTTCAATCAAGTCATGCACTTTCAAATTGAACTCATAGATTTAGGTCAATTCTTTCTTATGTTGCTTGACTTTGTGCATGACTCTATAGGTTTGAATATTAAGCCGTGAAAGAATAATGCCCTACAAGTCAGTCACATAGAGATGCGAAGGGACTTTTCTTTATTTTCTTCCTACCCATTTGTATGACATTAGTTATTTTTATTTATGAGATATTATATTTTATCATTTGCTGCATCATATTTTTATGATTGTGATAAACCCCATAAATTAGGACAATGATTTTAGGGCCATGATGAGATCATGTCCGTGAGATCTAAAATCTTAATAGCCCTAATCTAAAATATTTTCATTCATTGGATCATCAAGTCAGAGATCGATGATACCAGTAAGATTGGTACATCCTATGTATGCTCAATGGAAAGGGTGGTTGACCTCACAACCACTTATATGGTGACACTAATAAAGGATATAGGTGCTCATTAGAGAATGAGTTCATTGAACTGACCTGCTAAAAGAATATTTGATGAAATCTTACAGCATATCAACAGATGGTTCTTCAGTGGGAGTGGTGCATGTGATCCTTTGATCTGAGGTCACCATGGTACCTTATGTACATGAATCCTTATTTTGGTTTATTTCCTAGCACACCACTTTGAGATGTGTGTGGGATATTCTGGGTATGGTAAAATATGCATGAAGATTGTGAGTGGTCAATAAGAAATCGATCACTCCTTGTAGGAGGAGAGAACATCCCGTGTGATCTCATAGGATGATGACTCTGAGAGTCTCTGACCAGAGCAGGGATGAAAAGTAAAAATAATTTTTATTAATTTATCCATCGAGTCATCATCATCAGATCGAGATATATATAGATAGGTATTTGAGTTTGACATATTTTCATACTCATGGCCTTTCCAAGATGTTGTGTGATCGAAAGATTGAATTGCTCGGTAACTCGCCACAGAAGGATAATTTTGATATTTTTATCAAACTTCAAATCTTTTGGATAGTTATGACACATTGCTAGATGTCAATCTTGACTTATAGACTCATCAAAATTAAAAGAGTTTAATTCAAAAATTAATTAGAAAGAGTCATAGTTCATTGGAACTCTTGAGCTGACCTAATCCAATCGGATTAGAGTTACGTCGAAAGTCTTGGTCCACTGCTGGCTAGATTTGAAACCCAATGGGTCACATACAATAGAGATTTGATCTTGATATAATTTATTTAAATTTATTATAAATTTAGTGGGTTAATTAAATTGCTAGCACATGAATTAACCCAAGTTTCCAATTGGGTTCAGTGCAAATGTGTTTATGCTAACCCTTTGCTTGTTGCCTTGACCTAATGTGATTGAGTTTGAACCATCTAATTATCAATTGGTTTATCTAGATTTTATGGAAGAGTTCCATGTGAATCCATCACCTCCACGCTATACACCACATGCCAATTTATTTGTGCCATCACATTTATTTTGGAAGTTAAGGAGAGGAGTCCTTCTCCTTTACTTATCTTAATTCTCTTATATTTTCCACACATCCCTTAATTTTGTGTGTTATCAGATGGCTCCTTGGGACTTGTGGGCATGGAAGAGGAGAAGGAGTCCTTCTCTAAGAAGGAACTCCATGCCAAAATAAATGTGGAACGCCCATATTGTTGTGCGTTGAAAATGGAGAGTCCATTTTACATTGGACTCTTAATTCCTCCCTTTATCTCCATGCATTTCTTAAATCCTTGTGACATGAGATGTCTCTTGGGATTATGAGGCATAGAAGAAAGGAAGATTCCTTCTCTAACAAGGAGTTTGAATACCAAAAATAATTTGTTTCCTCTCTTATATGCATTGAGTTTATGGAAGAGTCCTTAATGGTATGGACTCTTTGTTTCTCATGTTAAATCTTTTTTTCACACACCATATGATGGTGTATTAATTTTTCATAGCAAAGGAAGAGTCCTTCTACTGGTCAATCACTTCCTTTTCCATGCCATCTACTTGTATTCCATGCTAAAAATTATATGGTGCATGTAGGAATTAAGGAACGCCAAGAGTTGGCATCCCATGGTGTCGCCCCTTATTTTCTATAAATAGGGGGTGCTACAACCAGGCTCCGTGTGCCAATTTGGGCTTTGAGTGGGCATGGAAATGAGAGGAAAATGATGGGAAAAATCTAGGAAAAAGAGAAAAAAAAAGAGAAAAAAAAATAGAAAGGAAGAGAGGAAGAAAAAAGAAAGTATTACATATTTATCCTAAAAATCAGATTGTTCATGTGTTGAACATAAAATCTGATTTATATGTAGTGAGATCTTTTGAGAAAGGATTCCTCAAGAGGTTCTAGTAGTGGTCATGAAGGCGTACAAACAATGGTGCAACCAGTTCTTGTGAAGGATGGTTGGTAGCAAGCTTGCGAAGAAGACTGTAGCACCATAATGAGTTGGGAAGGACTCTGATCAGTCCCATGTGGATCACCATTGGAGGGCTTCTACTTTGAAGTCTCATAGAGATATCAAGATTATCAATTCATGGTCTTCTCATTGGTATATGACTTCTAGTTTTTTCCTGATATGTTTGCTTTTGATATTTGATTGTAATCATCAAGGGGTTTCTTGGGCTTTTGTGTTCCGGTAGACTAGTTTAAATATTTAACTTTATTTTCAATCATTGAATGCATGTTAAAATTTTTGAAATTCATATTTCACTATGTCATTAGAACCCAATAGTGGTATCAGTGCCACCCTTGATTGATTCAATCAAATTTCATATTTTTTTTGTAATATGGATTAGATCCAGTTCAAACTATGTCAAATTCAGATTTTCTGATTGATGTTTAATTGATGTTCTTAATGTATTTTTGTTCATGATAAAATATTATCAATCCATATTCAAACTTTGGATATGAAATTCCATGGTCTTGAGATTTGTGTGACAAGTTTAGATTAGATCCCATAATCTAATTTTTAATAGAATTGAAAACCAGTGCATATGATGCGCAAAGCCCTGGAATGCTACATATGGATATAGATTGCCAGAACTTTGGGTTTTTATATTTGATGCATTTACATAAGATCCAAGGGCTAACCACCATATTATTGGGCACTCACCATTATGGGTCGACCATCTTGGTTGTAGCCTGAGGCATATGTGGAGCCGAAATAATTTGGTCATGGAAAGAAAGCATCAGACATGGTCAACTCAACTCAATGAATTGATCGAATCTATGATTAACCTAATTGGATTAGGGTTAACCTATGAATTGGTCAACTCAACTCAATGAATGATAAATGATTGACTTAAAATTAATATTGGATCAAGTGTTGAACCCAAATTGAAAACCCTAGATGGGTCCAATGCCCATAAATTTAAACATCTTACTTGACATGTGTATGAATGATATCACAATGAAAATAACATTAGTAGTTTATTATAATATTTTATAATTATTATAAAATATTTATTGAGTGGTTATGGACTATGATACATCCATGAGATGGATGCATGCATCAATACTTTCTCTATTGGTTGATTATATAAATGCATCTGCAAGAGTTGCAATAGGAGCTGGGTGCCCCTGATGCATTGTATTATTAGCTAAACTTTTTTCTTTTCTATGTTCTCAATCATTGATTAAGATTTTTACATGTTCATGTAAAATAATTAAAAAAAAATATTTGAGAATAGATTGAAATTATTTCATTCTATTTTCAAATGAAGATCAAGCATTCATGGTAGCTTCATGGTGATGAAAACTAGATTATTAGGCAATTAGAGAGCTGAGGCATATCAAGATTGATCATGAGATGGTTCAATCTATGATGCACCTAGGATTAGACCTATTGATCATCCTGTGGTTCGGATGATTTTTCAAAAAATCCATAACCATTAGATTTCTTTTATTTGCTCTTACATGCTGGTAGTTATATTTACAGTTTATTTAAATTGCATATGATGCATGTAAATGTTTAGGATATGCATGAGACCTAAGTCCCTCATGTAAATTATATTAAATCATAATGATGAAGTGTTAAGAACACTACCCATTCCTTTCTTCATGCTAAGCCTGTATTATCTCAAGAACCATAGTAGGCTTATTGTGCTATGTACAAGGCTTACTGTGGAGACTGATTTGATACTGTCATGGTGCATAATGAAGCTAATAGTAATTAGCTCATACTAAGTCAATAGAGTATGTCAAAAATTATAGTGAGTTTGTTGTGCTATCCACAAGGCTTGCTATAATGATTGGTATGATGTTGACTTAGTGATGCTTATGGCATATTCTGATAGTACTATCTTATTGTGCTATCCACAAGGATAGTATTATTCAGGTATGACTATATAGGATTGAAGGGTATGACTTAGCTAAAATACTATAGTTTGTTATACTATCCACAAGATTATAAGTATTTTAAAGGTAAAAATTATGTTGAGAGTTGCATGAGATGCAATTGGTAAAGAGTTACCTATCCTTGAACTCATAGGAGCTTGTTGTGCTATCCATAAGACTTTTTATGAGGAATTGGGATCTCAACCCCATTAAGAAACTTCATGATAAGGTTCTTTGATTTCATACTTAAGGCCTATAAAATTTGTTAAAATAGTGGGAGATACAATTAGATAAAAATTTTCATCTAAATTGTGTATGTCATCATGAGTAGTCCTTTATATTCTAATATACAAATTTGCATCTTTACTATCACTACATAGGATATTTTTAAATTGATCGAACATCATAGATTGATTGTGTTGGGAAATGTGTCCCAAAAAGCCAATCGTCAAGCTGTTGACGGTTGAGCAACCAAGTATTGTAATTGATTTGTTAATAAATAAAATATATTTGGCATTTTCATCATAAGCTTTCATCTTCTAATGAACTCCGTTGTTATGATGAAGTCCTTAGGACTATTTAAGTTCGATAAAGAGAGGATTTATCGATTAGTCCTTAAAACTGTTCACGACCAAATGATAGGCTGTTAATAAGGACGACAGCTTCTATCGAGCATAGGTCGCTGTAGGCCATATGGGTTGGTTGTCCTCTTAACCAAGGAGTGTGGAGACACTGGTATGGCATACAGGTGAGATGTAAGGGTACATCATCATTGAACGTGACCAACTTCAGAGTATTCTACTGTCGAGAATATCTCTGATGGGATATAGGTATAAGTGTCCCTTAGACCTGAGATCGCCTCAGTGACTTGCAAGCAACTCACTGTGCTTTGATACTGGACTAACTGAATTTTTAATTCAGGGACGGAAGGCTTCTGGGCATAGTCAAGTACTTGTGAAGTCAGAGTGTGATCGAGATGGGATTGACCACTCCAAGAGTTGGAGAAGAATGAGTCACTGTATTTTAATTTAGCAAAACCTTGGCCAGGGTAATCCATCAGATGGATTTGATATTTTGAAATACAATGTGGACAACCTGATCAGAGTTGACAGTTAAACTCTGGGGTATCCTATGATCATTTTGGTCAAGGAGATGAATTATATGAAAACTATATCCGCATGGGATCTAAGGATATTGTTCTACACATTCGACCTATCCGATCGTCGGGTACCATTGCTAGATGGTCACTTCGATTGGTATAGAAATTTATTCCTATGCTATCGGCTTAGGTTCGGACTTATGAGGTCACACACATTAGAGTTCATGATCCGATCAGATGGTTGATCAACGATTAAGAATCGTTCTAGGGTTAAATGATCAATACGATTGACATTTAACCCAGTGCAAGTGTTGCAGGAGGATCGATTAGCAATTCGATTGCTAATTGGCTTAATTTGATTAAGCCAATGGGCTGAGATTAAGTATAATTAAATATGATTTAATTAGATTTATTTTGGACTTGATTGGATCAAGTCCAATTGGTTTATTGGATAAGCCAAGTGCAAGAAAAAACTAGTCCTAGTTCAACTAGGACTTGGGTCAATCTAATTTTTAATTTGATTAGAAAATTAAATTAGATTTAAATCTAATTTAATCTGATTAAATTAGGTTCTTAATTGGGTTAAGACCTATTTTAATTGGGTTGATCTAATTTTGATTTGATTTGGTTTGGGAAACCAAATTAAAACAAGTCATAAGACAGAATCCTAGTAAGACTAGGATTCCACCTTGCGCCACATAAGCCTTCTCCACGTCCTCTCTCTTATTCAATGCCAATCTCCATTTATTTTGTGTGACAAAAGCCCTCTCTCAGATCTCTCCCACGTTCACAAAAGGTCTCCTCTCTTCTTTCTTACATGGAAGGTGGTTTGGATCAAATCTAAAAGGAATAAGTTTGGATTTCGAATTCTATGAGATAGAGTTTTAGAAATCCAAAACTCTTTCAATTTTGCACCGAATTTATCCAAATTTTTTTTGGAATTTTCATGGATTTTAGTGTATACATTGTGCACCCTTTTTTGTTGATCCATATAGAAAAATATGAAGGAGGTGCTCAAGAGTTGGGCGTCCCTTAACTTGCCATGTTTGGATAAGCCTTGACTAGGTGTTTGACCTAGACAAGGACTCTATCATATCTCTCTATATAAGATGATTTTCTTTGTAAAATTTTAGGAGAAGTCAGAGATTTGCGAGGCCTTTGTGCCATCCAAAAATTAGTGAGAAATACCTTTAGGTCATGGAGATATAAAAGATGCAAGTTTGGGTGTCTAGAGAGAAAAACGTGAAGAAGAAGAGGGTCTTCTTCTAGGGTTTTTATTTTCATATCTTTCCTCCCTCCATCTTGAGTTTCCTGAGAGTGTCTCAGATCTGAAACTTCTCCTTCTACTTTCCATCTTTGGAAGAGTCCAAATCAAGAAGAAGGAGGCACCTGATCAACCATCAAAGAAGGATCAGCGCAGTACTAGCATACTGTGCTGATTTCCTGAAGCAGGACTTCTGATCGAGATTCGTGGGCTCGTGTGGATGACTCCTAGAGGCCGAACGTGTGTGCGGCTTGCAACATCATCCTCAAGCCCAGATCAACAAGGTTAGAACATCTAACTTGCAAGGTAATAGATCTGATCTATTGTTTAATACATACATTAGATGTAGCTAGTATAGAAACATGTTGATATGATCAACATGTAGTTCATACTATATTTATATATATTTTAATTTTTTATTTAATACTATGTAATAATCATGTAATAGGATCTTAGATCTAGAAATTTTTTAATTTTAAAAAATAAATTTTGATTTATTTTAGTCTTCCGCTGTATGATCTTGAAAAAGTTTCAAGATCTAACCCTGAAACCCTAGATCTGGTTCCTACAATTGGTATCAGAGCAAGGTTCTTTATTACATGATTATTTATACATGCTTAGATTATTTTTAGATTAGATCTAATTTATAATCTGATTATTAAATCTAAAATTAAAATTTTAGATCAATCACAAACTGCAAGGTTATCCTGCTGTAAGGTTTACCCCTTACAGTGCAAAGGTTGTCCTAGTTTGTGTAGATCTATCTTTAATCATAAATTTATTAGATATGATCTAGATTAAATTTATAATTTATTAGATTTAAAAGATATTTAAATCTAAAATAAAATCTCTTTGTTAATAATTTTTGTGCAAAGAAATTGTTTAAAGTTGAAATTATTTCAATTACATGAACCTGTTTAGATTAGATCTAAAGTAGTTTCATGTTTATTTCACTTGCATCTTGATTATGATTCAAACATGCAATATGGTTGGTAGAATCATATTATAAAATTATTTTACAAATATAAAAATTATTTTTTGAAAAGCCGAACCCAACCCTCAGCCCAAAACTTAATTAAGAATTAAGAAGTTATTTGATTAGGTTCTAGGATTGTGAATTGAAGAACCTAAGACACAAATCATAACACATTGGGTTAATGGGTTAGTGGGAATTAGGTCCATTAATTGGGTTAGACCTATGGTTAGATTAAAGATGGACTTAATTAGAGAATTGACTAAATCTAATCAATTATTGTCTTAGATTAGGTCAAGGATTCTCTAGATCAATTACAATAGTTGTAGTTGGTCAAGTCCATATCTTTAACGAGAACCAAATGGACTTGATTCTTGGCTAAGCGGTCTAGCACGAACTGTTAGGTTGATCTAATCGAAACTAATTAAACCAGTTGGTGTCTAAGGTAAACCAGACCGGTGATTTTTAATTGGGAGCCCGCTTACCTGGTCATTTTTGATGGTGTCTAAGGCAAGCTTTGGCAGACCCTCCCACTGATCGAACTTACCTGGCTCTTGGTGAAATTATGTTTTGATCGGATCACTTGACTATTCGAGCTGACCCATGTCAGCTAGGTAAATCAGTGTGACTAATTTAGGTGCTCCTAGACCAGCCCTGGTCTCCCTTAAGCTGACTTGGTGAAGCCAGTGGGAGGATCATGATAAGCTGGTTCATCTGACTTCATCCTCTATATTATTTAAATCTTCTAAAATTATTAGGTCCTTAAAATAATAAAGTTATGGAGATAACTGAGTCATAGCCTCCCATTAAGGTGTTTGATAATGAGTCCATTAACTCAACAATCATTGCAGACCCAAAGGCCTGGTGCTTGTTGACTAATGAAATTATCACTCATCATATGATGACTTGGAAGTGTCTCTCTAATGGTGGTTAGGTGAGCCAACCAAAGTTGGGCTTAATCATTCGTTGGTTAGATACACCAAGTATGATCATGTTAATGGTTGGACCTAACTGGATCCTTACAGTGGAGGCCAAAGCCTACTGATTAGGTTTCTAGGGCAAAATTAAAATTACTAGAAATTATTTAGAGAAATAATTGGTTATGAACCTACCCTTAGATGTACATGAGTTGGCCAACCAAAGTTGGGCTTGTGTGCAGTCTAAGTGGATTCTAGTACCCGCTAAGGAATTAGGGTAATTCCTCGAATTGGAGGTAGAGGCTACCAATTCGAATAAAATAGTGGGAGAAACCTTTTGATTAAAGTCCAAATCTTTAGGTTTAATGAATCAATTACTAATTAGGTTATGGTTCTCTTTTGTGCAGATATGGCCACTTCCCTATCGCTCTGATCATTGTTGGACAATGATAAGTTGGTGGGACCCAATTTCGGTAGCTGGTACCGAAAGTTGAAGATAGTCCTGGAGCATGAACGGATCCTATATGTGATAATGGATCCTGCACCTGAGGAGCCAGCTATCAATGCACGTGGAACAGTCAGAGACACTTACCAGAAGTGGCTCAGTGACCGGACCACGGTGTGCTGTATCATGCTGGCTGCTATGAGCGACGAGTTCAGTCGCAGATTCGAGACAGCTCAGCCAAAGGACATGCTTCAAGTATTGGAGGATGCCTTTGGCACACCCGATGACGTGGAGAGGCACAAGACTAGTTGTGCCATCTTCAATGCCAAAATGCGGGATGGTGCCTCTGTCACTGATCATGTATTGTACATGATCGAGCTGATGGAATGATTGAGCAAGCTCGACTTTCCCTTGCATGAGCAGCTTGGGAAAGATGCAATACTGAACTCGCTGCCTAAGTCTTATCTCCCATTCCTCACTCATTATAGAATGATAAAGCCTGAAGTAAACTACCACGGATTACTGGGGTTACTTCAGAACTTTGAGAAAGATCACCAACTCCATAAGGAGTCGGTGAACTTAGTGGGAGGTTCGTCTTCTGGTTCTCGACCCTTTAAGAAAGGGAAGAAGAACAAGAAGAAGAAAGTGAAGAAGGTGCAAGTTCAGGCTGGGACATCTGTGCAGTGTCAGACCAAAAAGATCAAACCCGATAAGAGTCAAGCTGAATGCTTCTTTTGCAAGAAGCGAGGGCACTGGAAGAGGAACTGTCCCCAGTACATTGCCTCCCTAGACCCGAACAGGCAGAGAAAGCAGCAAGTTGTTGCTGGGCAAGGTATTTATATGATAACTCCTTACAATTTCTCTATTTGTGATATAACTGACTGGGTATTGGATACCGGTAGTCCTTACCATATTTGCAATTCATTGCAGGAGTTGCAGGTCAGTAGGAGATTCGAGCAAGACGAGAGGTTCCTGAACGTTGGAGATGGAAGACCAGTTCCAGTTCTAGCATTAGGAATCTTGAAACTTGTATTTGAATCCCATATCGTTATTCTTAATGATTGTCATTTCTGTCCCAATTTCTTTTTAAATGTCATTTCTGTAGGTCTTCTGGCCAAAAATGATTATGAAATTTCAATAAAGAAACAAATTTGTAATATCATTGAGAATGGTGTTACTATTTTTTGTGGATATTTGAACAATGGTGTGTATATGTTATCACAACCTGTTAATGTAGTCTATTCAACTGGCAAGCACCCTAGATTAGATAGTGTGTCAGATATCTACTTATGGCACTGTAGGCTAGGTCATATAAACAAGAACAGAATAAATAGGTTGACTCAAGAGGGAATCCTCGAAGTCAGTGATTGTGAATCACTTCCAACCTGTGAGTCCTGTCTTCTTGGTAAAATGACCAAGTCACCTTTTACTGGAAAAGGTGAGAGAGCTACTGAGCTCTTGGGCCTAGTACATACTGATGTATGCGGGCCCATGAGCACCAGTGCTAGAGGTGGATATTTCTACTTCATAACTTTCACGGATGACCTATCCTGATATGGATATGTCTATTTGATGAAACATAAGTCGGATTCATTTGAAATGTTCAAACGATTCCGAAGTGAAGTAGAAAAACAAACTGGAAAGAGTATTAAAACTCTTCGATCTGATCGAGGAGGAGAGTACCTTTCTAGTGAATTTCTCACATATCTAGGAGAGAATGGGATTCTCTCCCAATGGACTCCTCCAGGAACACCACAGCATAATGGTGTGTCTAAAAGGAGGAATCGAACTCTGTTAGACATGGTCCGATCCATGATGGGTTTTGCTAGCTTGCCGATATCCTTCTGGGGATATACACTCGAATCGGCCTGTTATCTGTTAAATAGGGTTCCAAGTAAGTCTGTAATCAAGACTCCATATGAGATATGGACGGGACGTAAGCCAGCACTTTCACACCTTAGGGTCTGGGGGTGCCCGGCCTATGTCAAACGATTAATCATAGACAAACTTGGACCTAGGTCTGACAAATGCTCATTCATAGGGTACCCCAAAGAGATAAAAGGATATTTTTTCTACCATGCTGATGAACAAAAGGTGTTCGTCAGCCTTAAGGCAATCTTTTTAGAAAAGGAGTTCTTTGGTGAAAGAACCGTTGCCTCTAAGGTTGAACTTGATGAAGTTCAACAGGTAGAAGGACCGACACCAATAGCTGAACCTGAGTCGGATATGATTAGATCAGATCCGGAGCCTAATATACCTGTACCATTAAGGCGATCCGGTAGAGTACCGCATCAGCCGGATAGATACTACGGTTTCTTGGTCCGGGATGGTGATCCCATTGAACTTGATGAGAATAATGAGGATCCGATCACCTATATGGATGCTATGCAGAGACCTGATTCCGAGAAATGGCTTGAAGTCATGAAATCCGAAATGGAGTCCATGAAGGTCAACGATGTATGGACATTGGTTGACCCACCTGAAGGGGTTAAACCCATTGGGTGTAAATGGGTCTTCAAAAGGAAGAGGGACGCAGACGGAAAGGTGGAGACCTATAAAGCTCATCTGGTTGCCAAGGGGTATCGTCAACGTTATGGTATTGACTATGACGAGACGTTTTTCCCTGTGGCAATGCTCAAATCTATTCGGATAATGCTTGCAATAGCTGCCCATCTGGATTATGAGATCTGGCAGATGGATGTAAAGACAGCTTTCCTGAATGGAGAGCTAACTGAAGAGGTGTATATGATACAACTTGAAGGGTTTACATCCACAGATGAGTCCAAGGTGTGCAAGCTTCAGAGATCCATTTATGGACTGAAGCAAGCTTCTCGGAGTTGGAACATGCATTTTGATAAGGTGATCAAAACGTATGGCTTCATTAAGAATGGAGAAGAGCCCTGCATCTATAAATGGGCAAATGGTCCAGTTGTGATATTCCTTGTCTTGTACGTGGATGACATTCTCTTAATCGGGAATGACATCCCCGCACTACAGGGAATAAAAGTTTGGTTGTCATCACAGTTCTCCATGAAGGACTTGGGTGAAGCATCCTACATCCTAAGGATGAAGATCTATAGGGATAGATCTACAAGGATGCTTGGGTTATCCCAGTCCATATACATAGACACTGTGCTGAAGAGGTTCAGCATGGAAAATTTTAAGAAGGGCTATCTACCGATAGGCCATGGAATTTCTCTCTCTAAGAAGGATTATCCGATAACTCCTGAAGAGAGAGAGCGTATGAGTAGAGTCCCATATGCTTCAGCCGTGGGATCTATCATGTACGCCATGACATGTACAAGACCAGATGTGGCATACTCACTAGGAGTAGTGAGTAGATACCAATCTGATCCTGGAGAAGATCACTGGAAAGTGGTTAAAGCCATCCTTAAGTATTTGAGAAATACTAAGGACCAATGGTTGGTTTATGGCGAGTCAGATCTGAAACTTGTGGGGTTCACAGACTCCAGCTTCCAATCTGACCATGATGACAGCAGGAGCATGTCGGGTTATATCTTTACTCTGAATGGTGGAGCCATCTGCTGGAAGAGTTCCAAGCAGCATACTGTGGCAGACTCTGTTTGTGAAGTGGAGTATATCGTAGCATCAGATGCCGCGAAGGAGGCTGTGTGGCTGAGGAAATTCATCAACGAGCTCGGAGTAGCACCCTCCCTCGATGGTCCGGTCCTGCTCTATTGCGACAGTACTGGTGCCATAGCTCAGGTGAAGGAACCCAAAGCACATCAGCGGACGAAGCACATCTTGCGCCGCTTCCACCTGGTCTGGGAGATCGTGGATCGAGGTGACGTCGACCTTCAGAAGATCGACGGAAAGGAGAACCTAGCCGACCCCTTCACTAAAGCCCTGGCAATAAAGGAGTTCGACAACCACAAGTCAAAGATGGGTATTAGATACTGTGCCGAGTGGCTTTAGGACAAGTGGGAGTTGTTGGAAAATGTGTCTCAAAAAGCCAATCGTCAAGTTGTTGACGGTTGAGCAACCAAGTATTGTAATTGATTTGTTAATAAATAAAATATATTTGGTATTTTCATCATAAGCTTTCATCTTCTAATGAACTCCGTTGTTATGATGAAGTCCTTTGGACTATTTAAGTTCGATAAAGAGAGGATTTATCGATTAGTCCTTAAAACTGTTCACGACCAAATGATAGACTGTTAATAAGGACGACAGCTTCTATCGAGCATAGGTCGCTGTAGGCCATATGGGTTGGTTGTCCTCTTAACTAAGGAGTGTGGAGACACTGGTATGGCATACAGGTGAGATGTAAGGGTACATCATCATTGAACATGACCAACTCCAGAGTATTCTACTGTCGAGAATATCTCTGATGGGATATAGGTATAAGTGTCCCTTAGACCTGAGATCGCCTCAGTGACTTGCAAGCAACTCACTGTGCTTTGGTACTAGACTAACTGAATTTCTAATTCAGGGACGGAAGGCTTCTGGGCACAGTCAAGTACTTTTGAAGTCAGAGTGTGATCGAGATGGGATTGACCACTCCAAGAGTTGGAGAAGAATGAGTCGCTGTATTTCAATTTAGCAAAACCTTGGCCAGGGTAATCCATCAGATGGATTTGATATTTTGAAATACAATGTGGACAACCTGATCAGAGTTGACAGTTAAACTCTGGGGTGTCCTATGATTATTTTGGTCAAGGGGATGAATTATATGAAAACTATATCCGCATGGGTTCTAAGGATGTTGTTCTACACATTCGACCTATCCGATCGTCAGGTACCATTGCTAGATGGTCACTTCGATTGGTATAGGAATTTGTTCCTATGCTACCGGCTTAGGTTCGGACCTATGAGGTCACACATATTAGAGTTCATGATTCGATCAGATGGTTGATCAATGATTAAGAATCGTTCTAGGGTTAAATGATCAATACGATTGACATTTAACCCAGTGCAAGTGTTGCAGGAGGATCGATTAGCAATTCGATTGCTAATTGGCTTAATTTGATTAAGCCAATGGGCTGAGATTAAGTCTAATTAAATATGATTTAATTAGATTTATTTTGGGCTTGATTGGATCAAGTCCAATTGATTTATTGGATAAGCCAAGTGCAAGGAAAAACTAGTCCTAGTTCAACTAGGACTTGGGTCAATCTAATTTTTAATTTGATTAGAAAATTAAATCAGATTTAAATCTAATTTAATCTAATTAAATTAGGTTCTTAATTGGGTTAAGACTTATTTTAATTGGGTTGATTTAATTTTGATTTGATTTGGTTTGGGAAACCAAATTAAAACAAGTCATAAGACAGAATCCTAGTAAGACTAGGATTCCACCTTGCGCCACATAAGCCTTCTCCATGCCCTCTCTCTTATTCAACGCCAATCTCCACTTATTTTGTGCGACAAAAGCCCTCTCTCAGATCTCTCCCACGTTCACAAAAGGTCTCCTCTCTTCTTTCTTACATGGAAGGTGGTTTGGATCAAATCTAAAAGGAATAAGTTTGGATTTCAAATTCTATGAGATAGAGTTTTAGAAATCCAAAACTCTTTCAATTTTGCACCGAATTTATCCAAATTTTTTTTGAAATTTTTATGACTTTTAGGGTATATATTGTGCACCCTTTTCTGTTGATCCATATACAAAAATATGAAGGAGGTGCTCAAGAGTTGGGCGTCCCTTAACTTGCCATGTTTGGATAAGCCTTGACTAGGTGTTTGACCTAGACAAGGACTCTATCATATCTCTCTATATAAGATGATTTTCTTCATGAAATTTTAGGAAAAGTTAGAGATTTGAGAGACCTTTGTTTCATCCAAAAATCAGAGAGAAATACCTTTGGGTCATGGAGATATAAAAGATGCAAGTTTGGATGTCTAGAGAGAAAAACGTGAAGAAGAAGAGGGTCTTCTTCTAGGGTTTTTATTTTCATATCTTTCCTCCCTCCATCTTGAGTTTTTTGAGAGTGTCTTAGATCTGAAACTCCTCCTTCTACTTTTCATCTTTGGAAGAGTCCAAATTAGGAAGAAGGAGGCACCTGATCAACCATCAAAGATGGATCAGTGCAGTACTAGCATACTGTGCTGATTTCCTGAAGCAGGACTTCTGATCGAGATTCGTGGGCTCGTGTGGATGACTCCTAGAGGCCAGACGCATGTGTGGCTTGCAACATCATCCTCAAGCCCAGATCAACAAGGTTAGAATATCTAACTTGCAAGGTAATAGATCTGATCTATTGTTTGATACATACATTAGATGTAGCTAGTATAGAAACATGTTGATATGATCAACATGTAGTTCATACTATATTTATATATATTTTAATTTTTGATTTAATGCTATGTAATAATCATGTAATAGAATCTTAGATCTAGGGATTTTCTAATTTTAAAAAATAAATTTTGACTTATTTTAGTCTTCCGCTGTATGATCTTGAAAAAGTTTCAAGATCTAACCCTGAAACCCTAGATCTGGTTCCTACAGGTTGAGGAAAAGAAGGTGAAGAATATCTTCACTAAGGTATCTAATTTAGTTTTACATCAATAATGAATATTAGAATCAAATTGTAAGAGTTATCTTGCAAGTGTAAAACAGGAGCAGGATGCAAAAGTTACATCTACTAATAATTTGTATAAGATATAAATTAATTATTATTGAGTATTTCAGCTTTAAAATATTGAGTATGTAATACCTTATATAGGTTCTACTTATGCAAAGTATTGCTAGAACTATAAAGCTGAACTAAGGTGACTACTTGCCTTTTAGCACTGGTGGATAGTCCATTCATGCTAAGATTGTAGAAACCTATATAACCTTCTAACATAATTTAGAAACTAGTAGATCATTGTTTTATGCTTGAACTTATCAGAGATATTATTTCAAATCTTTTGCTATTGTAGCATAGTTTAGAAATTAATGTTGAGAGTAAAAGTTACTCTCCTTTCGATAAATTTTAGGACTATGGTCTCAAGTTTCTGTCACTCAATGATGTTGTTCTTCATATTGATGAGAACAAGAAATAAATATGTGATGGTCACATATCTCAGGACAAGCAAGGTATTAGGTCCTGAATATATAGATATTCAAAGACTAATAATATCTCGATCCAGAGATTGACACTTCATATATGATATGATGTGTTCTCTAAAATGCTTTACAAATCTTATTATCTCATTCTGAAAAATATCTTAAAAGTTGCTGTATATATTTTGAATTAGATATCATAAAAATTTATTATTAGCACTCCATATGAGATATGAAGAAAGAGCAAAAGGTAGGTTGTCCAATTTATGTGAAAAGTGTTGATGTACATAAGTTTTGTGCTAAAACAGATTTATATATTAGTTTATAGGTTTTCCTAAGAGTAGTATGTGAAACTACTTCTACCACACTACTTGATAAAAGTATTTTGATAGTAGATATGCCACTTTTTAAAAAAAAAAAATTTAAGAAGGGGACAGTGGAGGATAATTGAACTTGAGAAGTTCAAGACCTATGAACTATCCTATCATTACCTGTGGAATATCCACAAAATTGATCTTCAAACTGATATGCTCATTGATAAGGCATAACCATGAAACACACCTCCTCACCAAAGATCAATTCGAGTGCGTAATGTACCACTCTAATATAAGTTTGTCATTGAGAATGACGATACACCATACATCATTATGAATGATGTTTTCTTGACCTATTTAGAAATAATCATAAGTAGAGACTCTGACAGATGGCTTGAAATCATGACTTTCGAAATGGACTCCCTATACATCAACCAAGTACATACTTTGGTTGAAGCATTTATGGGTACGACCCAACAGATTGCTATCAGGAATGTCTATTCAGATTTTTGTTATTGCCACACTTCATCTAGAGAAGTTGTCTCTAGTGGGAAGGCAGATACCTTCATAGATTCAAGCAGACATTGAGGAGATGGTACTTCTATTTTTGATGAGATAGTCAAAATATTTAACTTTATCAAATATAGATGAACTATGTGTGTGTGCAAGAAGATAAGTGGTAGTTCACTAATTTTTTAGTTATGTATGTGAGTGACATATAGTATTTTGAGAAGGTAGTCTCAATATTATACTCGATCAATGACATGCTTATCATAAAAATTTTTATGGAATAGATTTGGGTTAAGCATCCAATATTTTTAGCATCTATAGAGATAGATGTAAGTGGATGTTAGGCTTATTCCAATCTAGGTATATGAATTTTATGTTGAAGAGGTTCAACACGAATGGATGTAACGGAGTTTACTTACCTATACATTTAATGTACCAAGCCTGATGTGAATTATGTTTTGTGCATAATTATTTATTTCAGGCAGATCCTTGATAGGATCTTTTAAAAACTATAAAAATTATTCTCAAAGTATTTAAGAAGTACTAGAGGAGCAGTAAATTAAAAAAAATTCAGATAGCTAACTGTATTTGTTTCAGTTAAATATTATCAGTGAAGATTGTTAAAAAAAGTTGCCAGATGAAAGGTTTATCACTGAGTTGGGTGTGGTCTCACTAGGAACCCATGCATATCCTAGGCACTTCACCTCATTCATGATATGATCATAAAATGAGTTAGTATTTAGAATATTATAATGGACTAGTTTACTAAGCCTTACACAGCAGCAGTGTAATTGCCACCCTGATTGCATGGGCATCAAGTACAGGGGTGATTGGCTTTAGTGCAAGTGAGAGATTGAAAAAATAATGCCCTACAAGCCAGTCACATGGGGATGTGAAGAATTTTTTTTTTATTTTCTTTCTACTCATTTGCATGATATTAGTTATTTTTATTTATGTGGTATTATATTTTATCATTTGCTACATCATATTTTTATGATTATGATAAACTACATAGATTAGGATAATAATTTTAGGGCTATGATGAGATCATGTCAGTGAGATCTAAAATCTTGATAGTTCCAATCTAAAATATTCTCAGTTGTTGGATCATCGAGTCAGAGATTGATGATTTTTGTAAGACTGGTATATCCTATATATGCTCGATGGAGAGGGTGGTTGATCTCATAATCACTTATGTGGTGATACTAATACAAAGATGTAGGTACTCATTAGAGAATGAGTTCACTGACCTGATCCACTAAAAGAACATCTGATGGAGCCTTACAGCATGTTAACAAATGGTTCTTCAGTGAGAGTGGTGCATGTGATCATTTGATTTGATATCACCATGGTACCTTGTGTACATGGACCCTTAGTTTGGTTTATTCCCTAACACACCATTTTGAGATGTATGTGGGATATTCTGGGTATGGTGAAGTATGCATGGAGGTTGTGAGTGGTCAATAAGAAATTGGTCACTCCTTGTAGGAGAAGAGAACATCCTGTGTGATCTCATAGGATGATGACTCTGAGAGTCTCTGACCAAAGCAGGAATGAACAGTAGAAATAATTTTTACTGATTCATCAATCGAGTCATCATCATCAGATTGAGATAGATATGGATAGGTATTTGGGTTTGATATAATTTCATACCTATGGCCTTTCCGAGATGTTGTGTGATTGAAGGATTGAATTGCTCGGTAACTCGCCATGGAAGGATAATTTTGATATTTTTATCAAATTTTAAATCTTTCGAATAGTCATGACATATTGCTAGATATCAATCTTGACTTATAGATTCATCAAAATTAAAAGAGTTTAATTCAAAAATCAATTAGGAAGAGTCCTAGTTGATTGGGACTCTTAAGCTGACCTAATCCAATTGGATTAGGGTTGTATCAAGAGTCTTGGTCTACTGCTGGCTAGATTTGAAACTCAATGGGTCACACACAATAAAAATTTGATCTTGATCTAATTTATTTGAATTTATTATAAATTCAATGGATTAATTAAATTACTAGCACATGAATTAACCCAAGTTTCCAATTGTGTTCAGTGCAAATATGTTTGTATTAACTCTTTGCTTGTTGCCTTGACCTAATGTGACTGGGTTTGAACTATTTAATTATTAGTTGATTTATCTAGATTTTATGGAAGAGTTTCAAGTGAATCCACCACCTCCATGCCATACACCATATGCCAATTTATTTGTGGCATCACATTTATTTTGGAAGTTAAGGAGAGGAGTCCTTCTCCTTTACTTATCTTAATTCTCTTACATCTTCCACACATCCCTTAATTTTGTGCACCATCAGATGGCTCCTTGGGACTTATGGGCATGGAAGAGGAGGAGTCCTCTGAGAAGAAACTCTATGCCAAAATAAATGTGTGACGCCCATATTGTTGTGCATTGAAAATGGAGAGTCCATTTTACATTGGACTCTTAATTCCTCCCTTTATCTCCATGCATTTCTTAAATCGTCGTGACATGAGATGTCTCTTGGGATTATGGGGCATAGAAGAGAAGGAAGAGTCCTTCTCTGGCAAGGAGTTTGAATGCCAAAAATAATTTGTTTCCTCTGTTAGATGCGTTGAGTTTATGGAAGAGTCCTTAATGGTATGGACTCTTTGTTTCTCATGTTAAATCCTTTTCTCACACACCATATGATGGTGTATTAATTTTTCTTAGTAGAGGAAGAGTCCTTCTATTGGTAAATCACTTCCTTTTCTATGCCATCTACTTGTATTTCATGCTAAAAATTAAATGGTGTGTGTAGGAATTAAGGGACACCAAGAGCTGGCATCCCATGGTGTCTCCCCTTATTTCTTATAAATAGGAGGTGGTACAACCAGGCTCCATATACCAATTTGGGCTATGAGTGGGTGTGGTAATGAGAGAAAAATGATGGGAAAAATCTAAGAAAAAGACAAGCAAAGATAGAGAAAAATAGAAAGGAAGAGGGAAAGAAAAAAGAAAGTATGAGATACTTGTCCTAAAAATCAGATTGTTCATATGTTAAACATAAAATCTGATTTATGTGTGGTGAGTTCTTTTGAGAAAGAATTTTTAAAGAGATCTCAGTAGAGGTCATGAAGGCATACAAGTAATAGTACAATCAGTTCTTATGAAGGATGATCGGCAGCAAGCTTGCGAAGAAGGCTGCAGCACTATGACGAGTTGGGAAGGGCCCTGATTAGTCCTGTATGGATTATCATTAGAGGGCTTCTGCTTTGGAGTCTCATGGAGATATTAAGATTACCAATTCATGATTTTCTTATTGGTATATGACTTTTGGTTTCTTCTTGATATGTTTGCTTTTGATTTTTGATTGTAATCATCAAGTGGTTCCTTGGATTTTTGTGTTCCGATAGACTAGTTTAAATGTTAAACTTTATTTTCAATCATTGAATGCATATTAAACTTTTTGAAATTGATATTTCACTGCACCACCAGAACCCAATAAGCCGATAGTATAGGAGTAATTTTTTGATTAATCGAAGTTACTATTTAACAATGATTCCTGATGTCCAGATAGGTTGAATATTTATAAGATAATATTCAAGAACCTACACATATGGTTACTGCATAATTCATCTCTTTGATCTCGAATGCTCAAGGATGACGTATGGTTTAACTGTCAACCTTGGATAAGTCATCCACATTGTATTTTAACTTTTCACATCCATTATATGATTACCCCAGCTCAGATTTTATTAAATTGAAATATAATAATGTATTAACCCCTGTAATCTGGATGGGTCAATCTCATCTTGATCTACGTACAGATTTTGTAAGTACTTGATTGTACCCAATAGTCTTCCATCACTGTATTAAAAATACAGATAGTCCGGCACCAAAGCACAGTGAGTTGCTTGCAAGTCACTATAGTGATCTCAGATTTGAGAGATGCTTATGCCCATACGCTTCAGAGCTACTCTTGACAGCAGAGCGCTGTTGGATTTGTACTCTTGAAGCCAATTGTTGGCTAACACATTATATAATTTCAAGATCTAAACTTAAACTTGTAATCTTTTTATTATCAATAAAAGATTTTTTCATTCCAAGCATGTTTATGTCTCCATGATTTATCCTAGAAATTAACAAAGATGATTTTTATATATTCTTAAAGAGTTAAGAATTTGAGACATACATTAATTAATGATTAATTTCTAAATACTTTCGATCGAAAGATCATCATGGAGGATAGTGATCAATCTATTTGAAATCAATATATGGTTCACCTCTCTTATGGATAGATGAGTCTTAGGTCTGTAGTGTAGAGACACTGGGTTAAAGGTGTGGGTGGTTGTTAGAGAATAATTTACACTGAGCATGACCAACATGAGAACCACATGGATGTCTACTCACTCATCCGTGATCTTTTCGATACTGCAGTGGTATGAGTGATTCTTTGATCTACGGTGCCATTGACTATTCACAGCAAGGCTACTGAGTTTGACTACACATTTCCTTGGACCCTAGTCATTCAGATTCTTGCTGTGTATGTTGGCTTTAGTGGGTTCAGATTCGCTGTTTGGAGTAGGATGCACCTAGATGGAATCTATCGATCTTGGTAGAAAAGGAGAAGTCCTATGTAATTTGTGAGACTGAGTTCAGAAAGTCTTTGATCAAAACAAGTGTGAATACTAGAAAAGAGTTTTCACAGGATTCATAAATAAACTCGAGTCAAGCCAATCTTGCATATGACTGACGATAGGGTCTGATGAGTTCTCCATAACCTCTGTTGAGTCAGAACTCATGATAGAATGATTGAATTATAACTGTACCTAAGAGTTCATACTTGCATTCTATTGAGTTACCACTACATACTGTTAGGTATCATTGGTGGATTGTGAGACTCATCGGACGTCATCTTGATGATTAATGGCCCTCGAAAGATAGAATTAAAAATATTTCAATCTATCGAAAAGAGTTTCGATGATATTGTGATGGAGATCACAATATATCTCACTATCAGATAGAATAGAACCTATGGGGTCACACATTAAGAGATTTAATCTCAAATTTATCAATTGAACTTATGAAGTTTCAATTGGGTTAGGATTTATTGAAATCATATTAGGTTTATGAGAACCATGCTGGTACATGGTTAAACTTAATTCTTCTCGGGACTTCAATTTGATCAACTTCATAGCCTTGAACCTAACCTAAATCCATTCGAATTTAATTGGACTCTTAATTATGAGTTCAAAAGGATTTGATTAAGTTAATTAGTTTGCATAATTATCCTAACATTATCTCTTTTTTATCTCCTAATTATCTCTAAGTGTGCAAGATTGGGTGGCGCCTTCCTTCTCTTT
Source organism: Elaeis guineensis (assembly GCF_000442705.2). Lineage (NCBI taxonomy): Eukaryota > Viridiplantae > Streptophyta > Magnoliopsida > Arecales > Arecaceae > Elaeis > Elaeis guineensis. The sequence continues at coordinate 64,617,599 of NC_026002.2, forward strand.
TGACAAGTATTGGGTGCCAAATCCTAGAGGGGCCCACCCCCTCTTATGTGGCATGGTGTGGAGGAGAGAGAGGTGGGGCCACGCCCCTTCTTATTTGGATAGAAACCCTATTATAGGGTGCCAAGAGTTGGCACCCCAACTACCTGACATGTATTCCTAGGGCATCTCTTATACATGCTTAAAAGGACTGATCATATATCATTTATATCTGATTTTAATTGAAATAAATCGGATTAATAAGGTAGAGGATTCTTATGCGACAAAGATCTATCTTTTTAAGATAATTAGGTTCCTATTATATGTTAGGGTAGTGCTAATATAAAGGATATGTCTCTAGGGCTCTTAGGTAATTGATTTTTGATTAAAAATCTTTCTCTCTCCCTTCTCCATGCCTCCTCTCATCCCTCTCTTTTCTTCCATGCCCAAGAGTTGGGCGTCCCCTTTTTCCACAAGCCAAGAGGTGCTACTTTATCTTCAAGAGTGAAGATCGAGGAGAAGAAGAAAAAGACTGCTAATCAAGGAGTTGATCCCATAGTCCAGATCAAGGTGTGAAAGAATAGTGCCTTACAAGCCAATCGTATGGGTGATACGAAGGAATTTTTCTATGATATCATTCTACTCATTTATATGACATTAGTTATTTTTTATTTATGAGGTATTATATTTTATCATTTATTGCATCATATTTTTATGATTATGATAAATCCCATAGATTAAGATAATGATTTTAGATCCATGATGAGATCATACCAGTGAGATCTAAAATCTTGATAGTCTCAATCTAAAATATTTTCAATCATTGGATCATCGAGTTGAGAGTCGATGATACCGATAGACTGGTACATCCTATGTATGCTCAATAGAGAGGGTGGTTAATCTCACAATCACTTGTGTGGTGATACTAATACAAAGATATAGGTGCTTATTAGAGAATAAGTTCATTGAACTGGCTCACAAAAAGAACATCTGATGGAGCCTTACAGCATGTCGACAAATAGTTCTCCAGTGGGAGTGGTGCATGTGATCCTTTGACCTACGATCATCATGGTATTTTATGTACATGGATCCTTACTTTGGTTTATTCTCTAGCATGCCACTTTAAGATGTATGTGGGATATTCTGGATATGGTGAAGTATGCATGAAGATTGTGAGTAGTCAATAAAGAATCGATCACTCCTTGTAGGAGGAGAGAATATTCTATGTAATCTTATAGGATAATGACTTTGAGAGTCTCTGACCAGAGCAAGGATGAACAGTAAAAAATATTTCTACTGGTTCATCAATTGAGTCATCATCATCAGATTGAGATATATATAGATAGGTATTTGGGCTTGACATGATTTCATACCCATAGTCTGTCTGGGATGTTGTGTGATCGAAGGATTGAATTGCACGGTAACTCACCACAGAAGGATAATTTTGATATTTTCATCAAATTTTAAATCTTTTGTATAGTCATGATATGTTGCTAGACATCAATCTTGACTTTTGGACTCATCAGAATTAAAAGAGTTTAATTCAAAAATTAATTAGGTAGAGTTCTAGTTGATTGAGACTCTTTAGTTGACCTAATCTAATCAGATTAGGATTATATCGAGAGTCTGGATCTACTACTGGCTAGATTTGAAACCCAACGGGTCACACACAATAGAGATTTGGTCTTGATCCAATGTATTTGGATTTATTGTAAATCCAATGGGTTAATTGAATTGCTAGCATATGAATTAACCCAAGTTCTCAATTGGATTCAGTGCAAAGGTGTTTGTGCTAACCCTTGACTTGTTGCCTTGACCTAATGTGATTTGGTTTGAATCTATAATTAAATAGGTGGTTGATCTGATTTTTATGAAAGAGTTCTATATGAAATCAACATCCTCCATGCCAAATGCCACGCACAAAATAAATTGTCGCCCCATTTAATTTAGGCATTAAGAGGAGTCCTTCTTTGATACTCTTCTTAATTTTCTTACATTATTCCATGCATCCTTTATTTTTTGCACCATCAGATGGTGCCTTGGGACATATGGGCATGGAAGAGAAGGAAGAGTCATTTTCTTTGAAGGAACTCCATGCCAAAAATTGATTAGGATGCTCCCTTTTGTGCGATGAGAAATGGAAGAGTCCAATTCTCTTTAACTCTTAACTTCCCTTTTCTTCTCATATTCCGTGCTATTTCTTAATGGACGCACCATCAGATAGCATCTTGGATTGTGGTTGCAGAAAGGAGAGTCCTTCTACTTGTGAAACACCTCATATTCTATGCCAAGTTATTATCTTCATATGGGAATTTTTAACGCCAAGTGTTGTCATCTCTTAGAAAAAAATTTGCACCCCTTCTTATCCTATAAATAAGGGGGTGCTACACCTGGTTCCACATCCCATATCTAGCTAGGTTTAGGCATGAGAATGAGAGGATAAGGATAAGAAAAAGTTTGAAAAATAAGATAAGGAAAAGGGATAGAAAAATGGAAAGGAAGGGAACAGAAAAATGGAAAGCATGTGATGCTTGTCCTAAAATTAGGTTGTTCATATGTTGAACATCAAATCTGATTTTTATGTGGTGAGATCATTTGAAAATAATTTTTAGAGTGATCCTAGTGGAGGTCTTGAAGGCATATAAGCACTAGTACAATCTATTCTTATGAAGGATGATTGGCAGCAAACTTGCAAAAAAGACTGTAGCACCACGTCAAATTGGGAAGGGCCTTGATCATCCCGTGTGAATCATCATTGGAGGGCTTCTACTTTGGAGTCTTATGGAAATCTCATGATTATCAAATCATCATCTTCATGTTGGTATATAGCATCTGATCTTTTCTTGTTATATATGCCTATGTTGTTTGATTGTAATCATCAAGGTATTTAGGGCTTTATGTTTCAGTAGTCTAGTTGAATTGTTAAACATATTTTTAATTATTGAAGCATATAAAAATTTTTAAAATTTATATTTCACTACATCATTGAAACCTGTTGGTGCAGAATTCTGCCGATGTCGGAGAAGCTGGAGTTGAGATGACTGCGGCCGCTGTCGGGACCTGCAAGGAAAGTCTAAACCAGAGTTGGAGGTGCTCCGGCAAGACCCTCCGACGCTCAAGTCAGTACTCTGCTTCAATAGAAATGGAGCACTCAAATAAAATTTTGGCAGAGTTTTGAGATAGAGTTTAGAGCTTAGAGAAGAACGTATCTGGGGGTCTCTTTTTATAGACGGAGAGCGTAACTGATTGACAGCGACGTCTGTAACCGACTGGTAGTGGGCCGTTCGGAGCCACACGGAGTTTGTTACGGAGAGTAGTGGCGTCAAGGGGCCATTTAGGGCCATGTGGAGTTTGTTACGGAGAGTGGAGTGGTGTCCGTTATGGTGACTTGCCAGAGAGTGGTGGAGCCATGTGAAATTCATTACAGAGAGTGGAGCAGGATAGTGGCTATTATCGTGACTTGCCAGAGAGTTCAGGCCTGACGGCTGAAGCTCGACTGGGACGTCTGAAGGAGCAGAATGGCTCTCTATCTCTGCAATCTAAGAGAGGCTCGGATGTTTTTGAGGTTGCTGACGAGTCCACTGTTGTCGGGTGCCTAGAGTGCTGATGCTGCAGGCGAAAGTCATCTGCTGTAGAAGCTCGAACGGGGATTTTCTATTGGGAAAGTTTGATTTTATGAGGAATCCGGTAGAGGGTCGACCGGCAATGGACTTAGAATGGCATTGTGGAGGTTCATCCACTGGAGGAGTCTGGAGGATCTTGTGGGAGTCCGATTGGTATTGTTGAAGTCCGACTGACGCTATTGAAGGTTGATAGCTGGGGTGGTATGGCAGACACCCGAGGTGGTCGGCCATTGTAGAAATTCAGCTACTGGAGCCCGTCTATTGTAGAAGTTCATTCGAAATTCATCCGCTATGGAGGTTCAGACGGAGTTCGATTCTTGTAGAAGTCCGGATGGGGACCACTTATCGAAGAAGCTCGGTTGAAGTCCGCCTGTAATAGAAGTTCGAAAGGAATTCGTTTACAGTAGAAGCTCGGATGGAATTCGCTTATAGTAGAGATCCGGAGTAGATCGCTTGCAGTAGAAGTTTGGAGTAGACCACTTGGAGTAGAAGTTCGGAGTAGAGATTCGGTAGGTGGAGTCCTTTCATTGTCGAAATTCATCTGGGATCCATCCACTGTAGGAGTTCGACTAAAATCTGATTCTCGTAGGAGCTTAGGTGGAATCCGAAAGGTGGTCGACCATCGTAGAAACTTGGATGGAGTCTGGTTACTGTAGAAATCCTGTTGTCGGAGAAGCTCGGACATTGACGAAGTTCGAAAGAAGTTTGAAGTAGAGTCATCCGTGGTCGGAAGAAGTCTGGAAGGGATTCGGAGAATAGTCGATCACTGTAGAAAATCGACTGATAGTAGAGTTCAGAGAGCATTTGGAGTAGTCTGGTAGATGAATGGAGAAGCTCATGATTGGAAAAGCCCAGATGGCATTATGGAAGCTCGGACGGTCAAGGGAGTTTAGAAAGACGCCACACAAGGTCAGAAGCCGGAAAAGCCCTGGAAGGGTCGGCCTTTTACAAACTTCGGCTGGGAGTATTTTATACCCAACACTAGTCCCCCTACTTTTGAGTTTGGGTTCTGAATGAAGAAAGTACAAAGAAATTTTCACAACCGAAGTTGCCTCCCTTGATTTTCGCACTCGATGGTTTCCAGATATTTTGGCATTTGACGCGCTGGTGCCGGAGCCTTTTCAAATCGAGGCGATCCAAAAAGGTTTTTTTGGAATTCCCACTGGAGCATTGCTCTAGTTACGGTGCAATAATGGCTCTGTCAGCTGTCAGCTACTTTCAGCCGCCTGCTATGGTGAGTGGGACACGCGGTGAGTGTAGGTCGGCCAGAGGAGATCCGCAATCATTACTGTACCGGGCTCTGTTGCCTATTTAAACCCGCTCCCCCCTTCTAGGGATTTTACTTTGCCTGAGAGTCCTGTTGGTGCCCTTCTTCTTCCCCAAGAGTTCCATCCCTTTCGGCCTTAGGCATTCTTCGAGTCGATCCCCATCTCTGCATCTCTGCACTTCTCGGACCAGCCTAGGTTAGTTCCAGAACTCCCCTCTTCTCTTTTTTTTTCTTCCCTACTGTTCCTCTTCCATTTTTCCTCCTTTAAATTCTGTCTGTTCAGTTTTCCACGAGCGCCCCATCTCTTATTTTTTCTAATTTTTTTGAGATTTTTAGGGTTTTCACTTGATTCGAAATGTCCTCCAATACTTCCTCCTCTAGTAGTTCTAGGAGTTCGTCCATTCCAGTCCCACAAAACCCTAGCTCTGTAGAAGAACCTCATTTGGTCTTTTGTACCAGACACCATCCCCAGCTCTCTGACTCTGGAGGAACTCTCACTGATTAGGATTCAGTACGGGGTTCCTCTGGAGTATGAGCTGGAGCTTTCCGAGCCAAGTGGTCGGGCTAGCACTCCTCTCCCTGACTGCTTCTGTTTATACCAAGAAGCTTTCTACGTCGGGCTTCGACTTTCGCTCTCACCTTTTGTCATCGCTCTCTTCTGCTTTTTAAACATTTCTTTAGTTTATGTAGCACCGAACTCCTTTAGATTTCTGGTAGGATTTTTTTCCCTCTATCGCCTAGCCGAAGTCCAGCCAACCCTTTCTTTGTTTAAGAATTTCTATACCTTCAAGCATCACCCTTCGGCAAAGGACTGATGGTACTTCTTCTCCCAGTTCGGTAGAAAGGGGTTATTGAAAGGTGCCCCCTCTTCTATCCATAATTGGAAGGAGAGGTACTTCTACGTCCGATGCCTGACCTTGAAGCTGGGATTACCCCCCTGGGGCTCTCTGAGGGATTCCGTCCACCGGGCTTCTAGCTAGGAAAGGGACGATCTCGAAGCCTCCAATAAGCTCGAGGCCTATCCAGCCCCCCTTCTCTCTGACCTTCTGAAGGAATAACTCTTATTCAACATCGGCCTGAGCCCTCTTAACCCTGCCGGTACTATCATTATTATATATATATACATTTTTTTCACTACTTCTTTCTCTTATTCTATTTCTGAGTCGTGTCGATCTTCTTTTATTACAGACATGGGTACAGTCATGGCTCGGAGGTTAGCCCAGGGTCTTAAGACCCACAAGAGAAAAGGCATCACGACTTCGAGGTTGGCAGAGAGAGCTAGGACAGAAGAGATGAGCTCGATCGTGCCCGCTCAAGTGGCCGTTGCTGTCGATGCCCCCTCTAACGTCGAACCCAAAGTCCCCCGAGCCTCTTCATGGAGCCCCCCGATCGAGGTTTTCACTCTAGAGGCTCGTCCCGAGGGGGCACCGAGGGTCGAAAGGAGGAGGAGGAAGAAGACTCTGGCCTGCAAGAGCCACAGCCGCAAGGCTGCCATCGAGGGGGCCGACGGCTCTGAGGAAGATCTGGGGAAAAATTCCTTCAACAATAGCGATTTAATAAAGAGACTGGTCGAAGGGTGCATTCTGCTCGAGGTCGTCCATAGGATCGTCTATGCTGATCCTGAGCAGCGGGTCTGGGATTCTCTGGGATCCTTTCTCGAGGTAGGTCAATTCACTTTTTTCTTCTTCTTGCTTCTTTACTTAATTTACTCCTTAGCTTTTATATTAACTCCTCGGCCGCTCTTGCAGATTGGACACCAGCTCATCGCCAACGTCGAGGCGATCAAGAATGCCAAGAGGGAGGCAGCCCAGGTGGAGGAAGGTTGCCTGGCTGAGGTTGCCCGCCTCAAGGAGAAGATCATCGAGGTCGCAAGTCTCCAGGAGGCACTGCAGAAGGAGGGACAAACCTTATCCGAATTGAGGGCTGCCATGGAGGAGGAAAGAAAGAAGGCAGAGGCCGAGGTCTCTGAACTGAAGGCGTAGGTCTCTGAGCTGAAGGCGCAAATCCCGTCCCTAGTCTCGGAGGCAGGGTCCCGAGCAGTGGAGAAGTTCAAGACCACCTCCGAGATGGAGGATCTATAGGTCCAGTTCGGCCAGGATGCCTTCACCAAGGGCTTCGAGCTCTGCGAAGAGAAGGTGGTCAAAAAGTTTTTCGAACTGGACCTCGACTTCCTGGATGAGGCGTCCGACGATGAAGCCAGACCTTCTGAAGCCACTGTCGGTCCTCCTCCAATCGGGACCTCCTCGATTGCCACGGCTGTCGCGACCAACCTTTCGGGGGTGTCGAGCTCCTCCACTTCTATCCCAGAGGTCTGAAACCTCTAATTATGTATTTTCTTTGTGGTGACTTTTCTTCATTCTCTTGTACTTAAAAATTATTTTATTAATGAAATCGAATTCTTCTTTATAGAGAGCTCCTTTTTCTTCTTCTCTTTTATTTTTTTGCACTGATTTGTGCTGTGACACTCTTATTTTCCAATAACAGTACCCTACTGAAGCTCTTCCCCTACCGCAGGGGATCCCTTTGAAGTCCATGATCTGAGATCTCAAAAGAGAAGTTTGTCACTTGACAAAAAAATCAAAGAAGCTAGATGACAAACTTCACCGACTGAGGAAGAGCCATTCGGAAGTCACTGCGGAGGCTACTCACTTTTGGAACCTCCACAAAAAGGGTCTCATGGACTACACCTGGAGGAAGGCTGACTTCGTGACAGAGCTTGAGAAAATCCAAAAACGTGCCAGTGACCGATCTTGGACCCAGGCTTCCAAGATCAGTTCCCTTGAAGTCGAGCTGGCGGCCACACTGGAGAAGATTGATCAATTGAAAGGAAGCTCATCCTGGCTCGCAACCCAGGCCGATCGTGATCGAGACTGGTCGAAAAAACTCTCCGACCTTCAGGAGCAGCTGCAGGACATCGAGGCGAACTATAATGCCTACCGAGTCAGCTGGTGCAGGCAAATAGATGACTACCGAAGGAAGCTCAAGATGGTGACTGACGAAGTTGCCCGCCTTCAGAGGCAGTTGTCTGAGAGAGTCCAGTCTGCCTCTGCACAAGGCTCCGATGAGCTCCTCTCCTTGAGGGGGACCATGGAAGAACTGTCTGTGGCCCTTGGGCAGGAGAAGGCCGAACTGCAACGGCTGAAGATTCAACTGGCCTACGAGCAGCAGTCAGTCAAGGATACTGAGGCAGAGTCTGAAGTTTTGAGGAAGAGGCTTTGGGAGTCGGAGGGCGAGAGTCGACGGTTCTACCAGATGCATCTGGAGATGCTGTTAAGAAAGAAAAAACTGGAAGAAGAAGTCAAAAACTTAAAGCAATCCTCGATGATGGCTGGAATCGAGAGTTCGAAGTCTGAAGAAATCGAGCTTCCCTAAAACTTCTTTACCTTTTATTCTATGTATTCTTTCCTTTTCTTGTCATTTTTCTTTTTTGGCCTTCAAAGGCTTTGTAATGTATACTTCACTAATGAAATGAAAAAGAATTTTTCTCATTACCTCGTCTATTCTTGCTTTGAGTTGTTGTTTACCGAACTTCTTTTATCTTTTGTCTTGTTCGATGTGAACGTTGTTTGAAGGTACCTGGTCGTCGTCGTGTTGATTCGCCCTTAGGGACTGGAGATTGTCGACAAGGGTTTTCTTTCTCATTGAGATGAGGTCCCTTGAGTCTTTGATGTAGTTTGCTTTTCTCTTATCACCGGTGTAGTTCGTCGCTTTTTTTTTCTCTCCCCTCTTTTTTTTTGTGTTCGAGTGAGAATTTTCCCTCTACTCTTAACGGGGTCGTGGGAGTGTAGAGGAGCCATTGAGGAGGCTTTCCTCCTCGTCTGGTCTTGATCGATCGGGTCTTCATTTGTGTCAGGATGAGGTTCTCCTCTTATTTCTGACACAGTCAATTTCAGCTCATGTTAGGATGAGGTTCTCTTCCTATTCCTAATAGGGCTGTGGGGGCACGTAAGGGCCGTTGCAAGGGCCTCTCTCCTCATCCGATCTCTGGATAACCAGACCTTCGACTTTGCTCATGTTAGGACGAGGTTCTCCTCCTGTTCCTAACATGGCTGTGGGGGCACATAAGGGCCGTTGTAAGGGCCTCTCCCCCCATCCAGTCTTTAGATAATGGGGCCTTCAACTTTGCTCATGTTAGGACAAGGTTCTCCTCCTATTCCTAACATGGCTGTGGGGGCACATAAGGGCCATTGTAAGGGCCTCTCCCCCCATCCGGTCTTTAAATAATTGGGCCTTTGACTTTGCTCATATTAGGATGAGGTTCTCCTCATGTTCCTAACATGACTGTGGAGGCACATAAGGGCCGTTGCAAGGACCTCTCCCCCCATCCAGTCTTTAAATAATCCAGCCTTTGACTTTGCTCATGTTAAGACGAGGTTCTCCTCCTGTTTCTAACATGGCTGTGGGGGCACATAAGGGCCATTGCAAGGACCTCTCCCTCCATCCGATCTTTAAATAATCGAGCCTTCGACTTTGCTCATGTTAGAACGAGGTTCTCCTCCTGTTCCTAATATGGCTGTGGGGGCACATAAGGGCCGTTGTAAGGGCCTCTCCCTCCATCCGGTCTTTAAATAATCGAACCTTCAACTTTGCTCGTGTTAGGAAGAGGTTCTCCTCCTGTTCCTAACATGCTTAGCTTCGATTGTCAGAAGGAGATACTCTCTGTCGTTATGAGCTCATGCCAAAAGAAAAGATATGAAAATATAAAAGAAACTTTTATTTAAGGCAAAGTTATTGGTAATACATTCATAGATTTTTCGAATCCCATAGCCGCGGAAGGTCTGCTCCCCGTCGGGGTCCTCCAGAGATGGAGTTGATGATCCCAATTGAAGGCCAATCTTCAGGCTGCTCCTCCCTCCTTGGTGGCTCCAGTTGCGGCAGGGCCCTCGATCGATCTTTCCTACCTTCAGGTCGGCGTCGAATGAATCTGTCGAGCCAACCTCATCTGATGAGCTCCTCGATCTCATCTCGAAGTTGAATGCACTCCTCCATGTCGTGGCCGTGATCACGATGATAGAGGAAGAACTTGTTAGGGTTGCACTTCCCGGGGTGTATGCGCATCCTTTCTGGCCTCGGCAGCTGCTCCCTGACCTCCATCAGCACTTGGGTTTTTGATGCGTTGAGAGGGGCGTAGTTGTGGAATCTTCCTGGGGGAGAGCCTTGTCGAACTCTACAGTCCGGACTTCTCTGCCTAAGAGCTCGGGGAGGAGTCTGGACATGCTTGTGTCCTGAGGAAGTTTGAGAACGTGGTCGAGCTTCACTCGGCCCTTTTTCAACTGCGGGCTTGCTGGAGTCTCTCGCCTGTCGCTCCTTCGCAGCCTCCTTGTCCTTCATCTTGAAGGCTTCTTCTGCTCGGGCATATCCTTCGGCCCGAGCCAGCAAATCAGCAAAGTCTCTGGGATACTTTTTTTTCAGGAAAAATAGAAGATCGTTATTTTGAAGACCGCCCTTCAAGGCGGCCATCGCGATCAATTGGTCCAAGTTCCGGACCTCTAACGTGGTGACGTTAAAATGGTTGACGTAAGCTCGGATGGATTCTCCCTCCTTTTGCTTGATGTTGATGAGGAACTCTGAACCTCTCTGGGGACGCTGGCTGCTGACGAAATGAGCAACGAACTGGTGGCTCATCTGATCAAAGGAGAAGATAGTACCCGACTTCAGTGTCGGGTACCAATTTCTTGCTGCTTCCTTCAAGGTAGATGGGAAAGCTTGGCACAGGATGGCGTCTGGCACGCCATGGAGCAGCATCATTGTCTGGAAGGCCTCCAGATGGTCAACCAGATCCGAGGTCCCATCGTAGCTCTCGAATTGGGGGAGCTTGAAGTTCGGCGGGATTGGCTCCTGCATGATCATTTGAGAGAAAGGAGGGTTAGTGCAGATGTCCTCACTATAAGCAATGGGAGTATGGCAGAGCTCTTTGATCCATCGGTTTATCTCCCAAAATCTTTGATCCAGGAGGTCCTCTCGACTGTAAGTCTCGAGGGTCTTCTGGTGGAACGGAGGTAGGGACTCTCCGAGGGTGGAATCGTGATCGGATGGTGGGCTCTCCGCCTTCTACTTCTCTTTTCCAGGGAAGACAGGGCGACTTGCCCAAGTGGCCCGCCCAGTCATCAGATTCTGGAACTCCGGCGATGCTCTTTCCAGCCGCACTAATACCTGCAGCTACTACTGCATGGCCTGCACTGCTTCGATGAGGCCCCTGACCTACTGAACCAGCAAGTCAAACTGCTCCATGCCGACTGCCATTGTCGGAGGAGGAGCCTGGGAAATTGGAGATGAGGTCGGAGCTTGCGGAGCTCGCTGAGATCTGGCTGTGGTGGCCATGGATCACCTGGTGGATGCCTTTCGGGGAGGCATCAGGTGGAGATCTGGTAGGAGAAGGAGAAGAAGATGTCAAAGAAGATGACCGGAGACAGTCCCATTGAGCACTCCTTTAATAACAAGGGTACTGCGAAGACACAGGGCCCTTCCTCTAGCGCCAATTCTGTTGGTGCAAAATTTTGCCGACATCGGAGAAGCTGGAGTTGAGATACCGCGGCCACCATCGGGACCTGCAAGGAAAGTCTAAACCAGAGTTAGGGGTGCTCCGGCAAGACCCTCTGATGCTCAAGTCAGTACTCTGCTTCAACAAAAATGGAGCACTCAAATGGGATTTTGACAGAGTTTTGAGATAGAGTTTAGAGCTTATAGAAGAACATATCTGGGGGTCCCTTTTTATAGATGGAGAGAGTAACCGATTGACAGTGATGTCTGTAACCGCCTGGTAGTGGGCCATTCGGAGCCACGCAGAGTTTGTTATGGAGAGTAGTGGCGTCAGGGGGCCATTCAGGGCCACATGGAGTTTGTTACGGAGAGTAGAGTGGTGTCTGTTGTCATGACTTGCCAGAGAGTGGTGGAGCCATGTGGAATCCATTACAGAGAGTGGAGTAGGATAGTGGCTAATGTCATGACTTGCCAGAGAGTTCGAGCTTGATGGCTGAAGCTCGGCTGGGATGTCTGAAGGAGTGGAATGGCTCTCTGTCTCTGCAATCTAAGAGAGGCTCGGATATTTTCGAGGTTGTTGATGAGTCCACTGTTGTCGGGTGCCTAGAGCGCTGATGCTGCAGGCAGGAGTCATCTACTGTAGAAGCTCGGATGGAGACTTCTGTTGGGGAAGTTTGGTTTCATGAGGAATCCGATAGAGGATCGATCAGCAGTGGATTTTAGATGGCGTTGTGGAGGTTCGTCCGCTGGAGGATCTTGTGGGAGTTCGATTGGCATTGTTGAAGTCCAGCTGATGCTCTTGAAGGTTGATAGCTGGGGAGGTACGACAGACACCGGAGGTGATCGGCCGTTGTAGAAATCCAACTGTTGGAGCCTATCTGTTGTAGAAGTTCATCCGAAATCCATCCGCTATGAAGGTTTAGACGGAGTTCGGTTCTTATAGAAGTCCGGATGGGGACCGCTTATTGAAGAAGCTCGACTGAAGTCTGTCTGTAATAGAAGTTCGAAAGGAATTCATTTACAGTAGAAGCTCGGATAGAATTCGCTTACAGTAGAGATCCAGAGTAGATCGCTTGCAGTAGAAGTTCGAAGTAGATCACTTGCAATAGAAGTTTGGAGTAGACCGCTTGCAGTAGAAGTTCGGAGTAGAGATCCGACTGGTGGAGTCCTTCCATTGTCGAAATTCGTCTGGGATCCATCCACTGTAGGAGTTCGACTGAAATCCGATTCTCGTAGGAGCTCGGATGGAATCTGAAAGGTGGTCGACCATCGTAGAAACTTGGATGGAGTATGGTTACTATAGAAATTCTGTTGTCGGAGAAGCTCGGACATTGACGAAGTCTGAAAGAAGTTTGAAGTAGAGTCATCCGTGGTCGGAAGAAGTCTAGAAGGGATTCAAAGAATAGTCGATCACTGTAGAAAATCAGTTGATAGCAGAGTTCAGAGACCATTTGGAGCAGTCTGGTAGATGAATGGAGAAGCTCATGATTGGAGAAGTTTGGATGGCATTATGGAAGCTCGGACGGTCGAGGGAGTTCAGAAAGACGCCATACAAGGTTGGAAGCCGAAAAAGCCCTGGAAGGGTCGGTCTTTTACAAACTTCGGTTGGGGGTATTTTATACCCAACAATTACGTTGATGGGTGGTAAAAAAAAATTATGCCATGGGAAGCTGTGCAACTCATCGGAGAATCATCGAGAAAAATATTCCGAAGAGTCCTTCTACATGAAGTATCTCTTGGATTTTTTTTCGATGATTGTCATGTGTCAAAAACTTTCAGATAGGCATGAGAATTCATCAGAAGGTATGAGATTTTCTGATGGATGCGAGATAGTGCATGGAAGGGGTGCGATAATTTCCCGAAGGCAACCCATCACTAAGTATTTAAAGGGGGGTGCGCTGGGGGATTGGATTCATTCAGATTTCTAATTCCTCCTTTCTTTCTAACATCCTCTCCCTATTGTCCAATTAGTCTCTTCCTTCTCTTGTTAGGACAAGTCCAAAAATAAAAAGGACAAGTCTGATTTTAGGACAAGAGTCTAGGAAGAGAATTAAGGAAGACAAGGAGAGAAGAAAGGTAGGGATAAGAAGGCTAGAACAAGAGGAAGAGCGTCTTGAGGTCCTGGTGTTCAAGAAAATTTTTAGAGTGTGAATTTTGGAGGAGGAATCATCTCAAAGAGTTGGTGTCCTGATCATAGCCTTATGTGGATTACCGTTGGAGGGCGAACACTTGAGCGCCTAGTGGAGGTTCTGCCAAAATTTGGATTAAGCGCTGCAGGTATTTTTCTATAACTTAAATTTAATCTTGAATTTATGTTATATATGATTGTTAATCATCAAGGAGATGTTGGTTTAAGGGTTTAATATTTAAGATTTCTTTATTAAAATTTTGAAATCCATTATGTTTTCACTGTGCATGCCCACCCTGAAACCCTACAATGGTATCAGAGCCGGCCTTGTTTGGTTCAATCATATATACATAATATTTATGTGATCCATAGTATGATTTATACTATAAAATGATTTATGTTTTCATATGATGATATGAAATAATGCATATATCATTCACCACTTCATCATCTTGACATAAAGTTGTCTTAGCATAACGGGATTATACTGCAAGGTTGTCCTAGGATGATGAATGTCTATATATTACACTTGCACATGTAAAAAGTTTTAATGTTTATACATAAATGGGTATTATGTAGTTAGAATGTGCATGAGACCAAATAAAATCCCTCATTAGAAAATTATATTAGGTGGTAGTGATATGCAACTATGGGTTAACTAATTCTTGATCAATTGATGTCTAGAAAAGTGCTATAGGTGATTTTTTAATTGGTTCCATTGTTTGACCTGGCCAATTTATTAGTGTCTAAGAAAAGCAATGGGGGGACCCCCACCTTACTTACCTAGCCAATTTGATTAAGCGATCTTGATATTGAAAAATCCTAATGTTGAAAACACTATTAAGGGCCTTCCTTCATGCTAGGTTAATGTTACATCATGAACTATGGCTAGTTTGTTGTGTTAACATGAGGCTTGTCATAAGGATTGATATAACATAATCCTGGTGCATAGAAGATGCTTACGGTAATTTTGAATATACTGCTTTGTTGTGTTAACACAAGGACAGTTATATTAGAATTTGACTATATTAAAATGAAGGGTCTAACTTAACTAAAATATTATAGCTTGTTGTGTTAACATAAGGCTAATAATATTTTAGAGGTCAAGATATAATATTGAAAGTTGCATGAGATGCAATTAGAAAGAGTTTCCTTTCTATGAACTCATAAGGGTTTGTTGTGTTAACACAAGATCATTATGAGGAATTAGAGTCTCAATCCCACTAAGATAAATATTACATATGTCTCGTTCATCATAATAGAGGATTATGATGTTTGATAAAATAGTGAGAGGTATAATTAAATCTAAAGATCTTATTTAATTGTATGAGTCAATATGAGTTGTTTGCTTATGTAATATTCTTTAATTATTGTAGATTAAATTCTATAAATGGCATCTTCACTATCATTGCGAGAAATTTTAGATTCGAACAAGTTGATCGGTCCCAATTTTGTGGACTAATTGAGAAATTTAAAGATCGTACTCACTCAGGAGAAGCTCTCCTATATTCTTGACATCCCTGAACCACAAGAGGTTAGGGATGATGCTACAGAAGAGGAGGTATCCACATACAGGATGTGGAAGAATGATAGTTTGACTGTCAAGTGCATCATACTGGCCTCTATGAGCAATGAGTAGCAGAGGCAGCATGAGAGCATGGATACTCAATCCATACTCCTCAATCTTAAAGAGTTGTATGGAGAAGAGAGTAGAACTGCTAGATATGAGATATCTAAGTAGTTATTCCGTGCTAGAATGACTGAGGGATCATCCGTACAAGATCATATCCTGAAGGTCATTGATCTAATCACTAGATTGGGTCAACTTGGTTTTGTGATGAATGGAGAATTAAGTCAGGATTTGATCCTGTAATCTCTTCCTGAGTCATTCGCTCAGTTTGTTATGAACTATCATATGAACAAACTAAATACCTCCTTGCCTAAGCTGTTAAATATGCTTAAGACAGTTGAGAGACATATTAAGAAAGAAAAGGCTCCACTTCTTCTTGTGGGTAAAACCTCTAAGAAAAAGTCAAGTTTTAAGGGTTCAAAGAAAGCACTGAATCCTAAGGGTGGCAAGATGAAGAAGAAGGGAAAGAAAATCTCCGAACAGGGTACCTACTTTCACTGCGGTAAGGCAGGATACTAGAAAAGAAATTGCAAATTATATCTTGCAACTGTAAAGGCAGGTGCAAGTGATGCACCAAAAGGTATGTATGAGATACATACAATTTTGTCATTAAGTTCTTCCAATTCAGACTCTTGGATATTGGATACCGCCTGCGGTTCTTATATCTGCAAGTCATTGCAGAGGCTGCAGAACATTAGAGTGCTGAAGAAGGATGACTTCAAGCTCTACGATGCTGGAGGAGAGTCAATCCAAGCAGAGGCTGTAGGAACATATATGTTAAAGTTACCTTCTGGAAAGATCTTAGAGCTAAGAAACTGTTATTATATGCCTAAGATCATTAGAAATATTATTTCTATATCATTACTATTGCAACGAGGTTATGAAATAAATGGAAAGAGCAATAGTTGCTCAATTTTTTTTTCTAATGAAATTATTTGTCATGGCATTATTAATAATGATCTTCTAATTCTATCTAATGATAATATTTTTTATATTAATGAAAGTAAAAAGCGAAAGAGAGATAAGTTGAATAATACTTTACTTTGGCATTATCGACTTGGTCATATAAGTGAGATAAGGATTAATAAGTTATACAAAGAAGAGTTCTTTGATCCTTATGATTATGAATCATTAGGTACTTATGAATCTTGTCTTATAGGAAAAATGACTAAGACTCCATTTAGTGGACATGGAGAAAGGACAAGTGAGTTATTAGGATTTGTACATACTGATGTATGTGGTCCTGTGACAACAGAAGCTAGAGGAGGATACTCTTATTTTATAACGTTCACTGATGATTTATCTAGGTTTGGATATGTGTATCTTATGAAACACAAATCCGATGTCTTTGATAAATTTAAAGAGTATCAAAGTATGGTCGAGTAATAAACTGGAAAAAGTATTAAAATCCTTCGATCTAATCAAGGAGGAGAATACTTATCCAGTGAATTTTTAGATCATCTTAAAGAAAATAGAATTCTCTCAGAATGGACTCCTCCCTATACACCACAGCTAAATGGTGTAGCGGAAAGAAGAAATCGTATTTTATTAGATATGGTGCGGTCCATGATGTGCCTTACAGATTTGCCAATTTCTTTCTGGGGATATGCCCTAGAAACTGTTGTCTATATCCTAAATAGAGTACCTTCAAAATCTGTGCCAAGCACTCCATATGAGATATGGAGAGGAAAAAAGCCTAATCTTAAGTATCTTAAGATATGGGGCTATCCAGCTTATGTTAAAAGAAATTTTGGACATAAGCTAAGTGCTAGGGCAGATAAATGCTTGTTTGTAGGTTATCCTAAAGAGAGTATAGGATACCTCTTTTACCATCCTACTGAACATAAGGTGTTTGTCAGTAAATATGCCACTTTTATGAAAAAAGAGTTTATCCTAGAAAGAGGCAGTGGGAAAAAAATTGAACTTAGAGAAGTTCAAGACCTACAAATGCAAGCACAAGATGATCCTCAATCAAAAATATCCATTAATGAAGTACAAACATAAAGTACACCTCCTCTCTGAAGGTCGGATAGGGTGCGGAATGCACCTATGAGGTATGGGTTCGTTATTGAGAATAATGAAGCCCACATCATTGAGAATGATGAACCTTTGACCTATACGGAAGCCATCATGAGAAGGGACTCAAACAAATGGCTAGAGGCTATGAAATCCGAAATGGATTCCATGTATTCCAACCAAGTGTGAACTTTGGTTGATGCACCAGAGGGTGTGACCCCTATCGGATGCAAATGGGTCTATAAGAAAAAGATTGAAGTGGATGGCCAAGTTGAAACCTATAAAGCTAGATTAGTAGCTAAAGATTTCAGGCAAAAACAGGGTATTGATTATGATGAAATATTTTCACCTGTTGCCATGCTCAAATCTATACGGATTATGCTTGCAATAGTAGCATACCATGATTATGAGATTTGGCAAATGGATATGAAGACCGCCTTCCTTAATGGTTATCTTGAGGAAGAGGTTTACATGTCTCAGCCAGAAGGATTTGTCTCAAAAGAGAGAGAAAATCAGGTATGCAAGCTTAAGAAATCTATTTATGGATTAAAACAGGTCTCAAGGAGTTGGAACATCCGATTCGATGTTACAGTCAAAGAGTTTGGCTTTATCAAAAATATGGATGAACCTTGTGTATACAAGAAGACTAGTGGGAGTGCCATTGTCTTCTTAGTTTTATATGTGGATGACATACTTCTTATTGAGAATGATATCCCAATGTTACAATCGGCTAAGACATGGCTATCAAGTAAGTTTTCCATGAAAGATTTGGGTGAAGCATCCTATATACTAGGTATAAAGATCTATAGGGATAGATCTAAGAGGATGTTAGGCTTGTCCCAATCCAGGTACATAGACTTAGTGCTAAAGAGGTTTAGCATGGATAGAAGTAAAAGAGGTTATTTACCCATGAGTCAAGGCATACATCTCTCTAAAAGCATGTCTCCTAAAACACCGAAAGAGAGAAATAGAATGAGTTCTATTCCCTATGCTTCGGCAGTAGGGTCGATCATATATGCTATGCTATGTACTAGGCCTGATATTGCCTATGCCTTAGGCATAGTTAGTAGATTTCAGGCCGATCCAGGAGAAGATCATTGGAAAGTAGTGAAAAATACTCTTAAGTACCTAAGAAGGACTAAAGATATTTTTCTGGTATATGGAAGATCTGATTTAAAACTAGAAAGTTATTCTGACTCTAATTTCCAATCAGACCCTGATGATAGTAAGTCCACTTCAGGGTATGTCTTTACTCTTAATAGTGGAGCTGTTAGTTGAAAAAGTTTCAAGCAGCAGATTGTAGCTAACTCAATCACTGAAGCAGAATATATAGCTGCAAGTGAAGCTGCCAAAGAAGCCATCTAGATGAAGAAGTTCATCACTGAGTTGGGTGTTGTTCCTGAGATTAAAAATCCAGTACCACTTTACTATGATAATACTGGAGTAGTTGCTCAAGCAAAAGAACCAAGATCTCATCATAAATCCAAGCACATTCTAAGATGCTTCCATCTTGTTCGTGAAATAATCGAAAGACAAGATATTATCATTGAACGAGTAGAAACAAAGAATAACATAGCAGACCCATTCACTAAGGCTCTACCATAGCAATAGTTCGATCGCCATCTCGATTGTATGGGGATAAAATATAAGGGTGATTGGCTTTAGTGCAAGTGGGAGATTGAAAGGAATATGCCCTACAAGCTAATCGAAATTTATATTTTGATGGGTTTTTCTTGTAATCTTCCAGACATATGTATTGACTCTTTAAATAATAAAAGGTATTTTTCATCATATGCTGCATCTTACTTTAGTAATGATTATGATGAACTCCATAAATCAAGAAAATAGATTTAGGGTTATGATGAGATCATACCTATGAGATCTAAAATCTTAAAAATTCTAATTTAGAATATTTCTAGTCATAGGAGCATTGAGTAGGAGATCAATGTTTCGGATAGATTAGCACTTTCTATGTATGCTCGATGGAGAGGGTGGCAGATCTAATATGCCACTTATGTGAGACACTAATACAAGGAAGTGGGTGCTCATTAGAGAATGAGTTCACTGAATTGATCCGACTTAAGAAACATCTTATGAAATTTACTTACCTGTCAAGAGATATTTTCTTATAGTGGGAGTTGTGCATGTAATCCTTTGACCTGAGACTACCATAGAACCTTGTATACATGAAGTCATATTTTTTGGTTCATACTCATTCATGACTTAGTCATGCACGGGGTGTTCTAGATATGGTAGAATGTGTATAGAGGTTGTGAGTAGGTCAATATAGAATCGATCACTCCTGATAAGAGAAAATCACATCCTACTTGTTTTGATTGATTGATGATTCAGGAAGCCTTTGATCAAAATAGAATAAAAATTAGAAAGAGTTTCTAATATTTTATTAATTGAATCATCATATAAGATTGAGAGAAATATGAGTATGATATTGGATTTGACATTATTCCATATCCAGAGTCATATTCGAGGTGCAGGGAGATCGCAGAATCAAATTGCACGGTAACTTTCCACTAAAGGGTATTTTTGGTATTTTTATCAAAAATTTTATATCTTCCAGATAGACATGATATGTTGCTAGACATTAATCTTATTTTATGGGTTTGATCAAATTAAAGAGTTTAATTCAATCACTAATTAGAAAGAGTTCTAATTACTAAAATCAGGTTAGCTCGATTGGATCTAGATCGGTTAGATTAAATTCTAATCAAATCAAATCGACTTCAACTCAGACCTATTGCTAGATAGATATGGAACCCAATGGGTCACACACAAACAAAATTGATCAAGGGTCTAATTGGATTAGATCATGTTTGCAAAATTGACATGCTAGCACATGTTGCAAAAAACTAGCTCCTTGTTTCGAATTAGGTTTAAAATTGATTCCAGATTGGGATAATTAAAGTCAAATTAATTCAAATTAATTTTGGATTTGAGTTGATTCAGCCCTTGGCTGCATGTATTGAAAATTTGGACCCAGGAAACCAAGTTTCCATGAGTCAAGAATTTTTCTTGTGCGTGGGTGCAGTTTTTGTGTGCAAAAATAGTTTTCGTATCCCATGAGATGGGATGCCTCATCCTTGAGCTTAACCTATGTTCCATGATGAAATAAATTTTTAAATAATTTATAAATTTATTTTGAGCATGCATAATTTTTTTGAAGTTCAAATTCCTTCTGGTTTAATCGTGAAAATTTGTTGAAGTTGGAAATCCTGTCATCCTGATCCATGTGCCTGACCAAGAGTCCAACTTGTGAAGAACTCTAACCCATTTGTCACGCCACTTCTTAATCTGAATTTTTTTTCCATGATATTCTCATGTTAGCACCTTGATTTTTGGCCATTGGATGGACAAAATTATATTGATGGGTGGTAGAAAAAAATTATGCCATGGGAAGCTATGCGACTCATCGGAGAATCATGGAGAAAAATATTTCGAAGAGTCCTTCTGCATGAAGCATCTCTTGGATTTTTTCTCGATGATTGCCATGTATCAAAAACTTTCAGATAGGTATGAGAATTTATCAGAAGATGTGAGATTTTCTGATGGATGCGAGATGGCACGTGGAAGGGGCACGAAAAATTCCTGAAGGCAACCCATCGCTAAGTATTTAAAGGGGGGTGCACCGGGGGATTGGATTCATTCAAATTTTTAATTCTTCCTTTCTTTCTAACATCCTCTCCCTATTGTCCAATTAGTCTCTTCCTTCTCTTATTAGGACAAGTCCAAAAATAGAAAGGACAAGTCCGATTTTAGGACAAGAGTCTAGGAAGAGAACTAAGGAAGACAAGGAGAGAAGAAAGGTAGGGATGGAAGGCTAGGAGAAGAGGAAGAGCGTCTTGAGGTCCTGGTGTTCAAAAAAATTCTCAGAGTGAGAATTTTGGAGAAAAAATTATCTCAAAGAGTTGGTGTTCTGATCATAGCCCTGTGTGGATCACAGTTGGAGGGCGAACACTTGGGTGCCTGGTGGAGGTTCTGCCAAAATTTGGATTAAGCGCTGCAGGTATTTTTCTATAACTTAAATTTAATCTTGAATTTATGTTATATATGATTGTTAATCATCAAGGAGATGCTGGTTTAAGAGTTTAATATTTAGGATTTCTTTATTAAAATTTTGAAATCCATTATGTTTCCACTGTGCATGCCCACCCTGAAACCCTACAGCACCAACGTCGCTAGTTTAGACAATAAGTCCACCCTTGAATTCTCTGACCTGGGCACCCATTGAATTTTAAACTTGCTAATTTTCTCCTCGAGCTTCATAACTGCCTTGAATGTATCCAATAACCAATTGGGAATCACTGCAAGCCCTCAAGTCTTGTATCCCTAGATTCTAGGCTATTCAGAGCCCAACATCTACAACTTCATATTCAGCCTCATTGTTCATGGTTGGAAACTTAAAGCATAGAGCATACTCACCACTATCCCTTTCGAGCTAGTAAGAATCGAACCTGCTCCAGATCTTAAGGAGTTGGATGAGCCATCTACATTTATCACCTAAGAGTTGTCATCAATCTTCGATGGATCCTTATCAGCTGGGATTTGTGGTTCTGATTCTTTCTGCTCAACTGGCTCATCTGGGATATTACATTCAGCCATAAAGTCAGCTAAGATCTGTGCCTTGATGGATGGTCAGGGTTGGTATTAAATGTCAAATTCTGAGAGCTCGATCGTCTACTTTGCAATTTGCTCAGATATGTCTGACCGATGAAGGATGCTCTTTATCGACTGATCGGTCAAGAGGATGATGGTGTGAGCCTAGAAGTATGGTCAAAGCTTCCTAGCCATGATGAGGAGGGTGTAGGCCAGCTTTTCCAACTTTGAATATCCAATCTCCGCATCCTTCAATATTCGGCTGATGTAGTAGACTGGCTTCTATATCTTATTCTACTCTTGGACCAGCACTGCGCTCATAGCAATAGATGAAACTGTAAGGCATAGATATAACTCTTCATCAGGGTCAGGCTTACTAAGCACTAGAATGAAACTAAGGTAGTCCTTGAGGTCAGCAAATACTTTCTGGCACTCCTCAGTCCATTGAAAGTTCTTCGGCTACTTCAGGACTTAGAAGAAAGGCAAGCATCGTTCCATCGATCTCGAGACAAATCGATTCAAAGCAGTAACTTTCCTCATAAGATGTTGTACTTTCTTGATTGTCCTTAGAGGAGTCACCTCCTGTATAGCCTTTATCTTCTTTAGATTGGTCTCAATTCTTCAGCTAGAGATCATAAAGTCCAAAAACTTCTTGAAGGTCACTTCGAAAGCATATTTGGTTTGATTCAATTTCATCCTGTACTTTTATAGAGTGGCGAAGGTTTCTTCAAGGTTGTCAATATGGGTCCCTTCGGACTTACTTTTGATGAGCATATCATCCATATACACCTCCATATTTCATTTGATCTAATTTTTTAAGACTTTGTTTATGAGGTACTGATAAGTTGCACCTGCATTTTGTTAGAAATTATGTCCTAAAGCTAATTGACGTATTGTAAATAATTGAATTTTTTATATGATTTATTGATCAATGAATAAAAGTTATTTTAATATTTTTCATCACAAGATGTACATCTTCATTATTAGAACTCTTATGTTATGATGAAGTTCTTAGAACTATATTATGATCGATAAAGAAAGATTTATTAAATAGTTCTTAAATATTTTTGTGATCAAATGATACATCATTAATAGGATGATGATGTTTATCGAGTATAGGTCATTGTGTACCATATAGGTTGGTTGTCCTCATAATCAAGGAGTGTGAAGACACTGGTAAGGTATATAGATGATATATAGGAGTAAGTCATCACTAAATAAGTAACTCACCTATTGAGCACTCTACTATCAAGAGTAGCTTGCAAAATATATGGGCATAGGTATCCCTCAGATCTGAGATCAATATAGTGACTTGCAAGTAACTCACTGTGCTTTGATACTGGACTACTTGCATTCCTAATATAGTGATGGAAGGCTACTGGATAAGGTCAAGTACTTGTGAAGTCTGTGATGGATCAAGATAGGATTGACCCTTCTAAATTATAGGAGTCAATGTATCACTATATTTCAATTTAGTAAAACTTTAGTCAGGATAATCTATGTAATGGATTTAAAAGATTCAAATATGATGTGGATGATTGTTTCAGGATTGACAGTTAAACCCTAAGTCACCTTGAGCATTATGATCAAAAGAATGAATTATGCGGTAACCATATATCGAAGTTCTTAAATATTACTTTATAATTATTCAATCCATCCGGATATTAGGTATCATTGCTAGATAGTCACTTCGATTAGTATAGGAAGGAGTTTCTATACTACTAACTTAGTGTATGAACCTATGGAGTCACACACAAAAATTAAACAACGTAGAAAAGAATTGACCGAATATTTATTGTTCAATTTGAAAGTATGAGACTTGATTAAATATATAGATTAACTTAATTAAGGATTAAGGTATAGGTCATACAGAATTAAACACTGACTATAGCCAGCTAGCACTGTACATGAGGTGCGGATTTGATTTTGAAGATGAATTAAATCAAATAAATGATCCAAGCAATAATGAGAGATTGAATTTGAGTCTTAATTACTTTAGATTAGATCTAATTTAATTAAACTTAATTTTTAAGGCTTAATTGGATTAATTATCAAGATAAGACTTGGACAAGAATCTTAATTGGATTAGGATCAGTAGTCTTTTCAAAATTTATTTGAATCGAATTCGAATTGAATTTTAATTGATCCAAATCTGAACCAAATTAGATCTAAATCAGATTTGTATCCCAACTATTCTCTCACCATGTAGGTCGACTAAGGTGGTTGGGAAGGGATTGGAAACAGCCCCCTCCCCTTAGGCGTGCGGCATTATGAATGGAGGCGTAAGTTGGCAACTCTCCTACTTAGATTAGGATTCCTTGTGCTTTAGGAAGTTTGGATTTAATTCAAATATGGAGAGTCCTATTCCTAGTACCTAAAAGAGTTTGATTTGATCTAAGATCTCTTGTCTATATAAGGAGGGGTGTGGAGAAGAGAGATAAGAAATCAAGTGGTAGGCTAGGCATGGAGAACTCCTCCCTTGGGCATCCCTTCTCTTTGGTGGCTTCCCCTGGGCGTCTCTCTCCACTAAGCCATCCTCCTACCCTAATGGTGGCGTGTGGGGCTCTAAGACTTTGAGAACAGATCTCAAAGCTTCTTCTCCTTTCTCTCTGAAGAAGAGATTCATCTCTCTCTTCTACAGATTTTGGCATGCACGTGAAGTAAAGGTTTCACGTATCTGGATCTCGCAAAGCAAACTGATAGAGGAGCTTCTTCAGCCTTGATTATTTTTTGCTATAAATCAAGGAGAGATTTTATAAATATTATTAAAAAAAATAATTATTAATCTATTCTTCTCTTCTAGCATCTGATGCGATCGAATATTTTTTTCTTTAATTGGTATCAGAGCCAGGTCCGTATGTTATGATTGCATAGTCTAATTTTAAGATTTTTTTATTTTTTTTGATCTATTTTTGAACCAAAATTTTTGATATGATTAAACCTTGGTTTCATCTAATATTTTTTATATTATTTTGATCTAGTTTTGATCAAAGTATCAAATCAAAATCGGCTCCTGAATTCGATCCGCTAAAAATTTATTTTAGCAAAAATTTTCTATGCAAATTTTTATACTAATTTAATACCTGATTATGTATGGATTTAAATCTATTTTAATAATTTTTTTATGTTATAATTCAATTAGAGAATTGATATTTAAATCAGGCTCAGATCTAAATTTGTTTGATAAAGTTTCAGATCTTATTTTAGCATAGTATCGGTACATGTTTGATCACATCTCTAACAAAAATTTTTCTATGCAATCATACATATATTTGAAATAGATTTTTATATTATTTTAGACCTAAATTAATAATTTTATATGCTGTATAAAAGTAAGTTTAGATCTAAAATAAACTTATGCATTGATCTAATATGATTAGATGCATATCATATTTGCATGATCATGTGCATGTATGGATTGTATAACAATTTACATATTTATGTAATTGTTTTAAAATTAAATTTTAGATCTTAGTAGCCCAGTACTTAAATTGAAAAGATCACTAAGTTGTTCGATCATAAGAGCAAGCAGAGTTTAAAGACTCTCTCTTTCTATTTGATGGGGTAGTCTTATAACATGTAGAGGTGACATTGTGATCCAGCTCATAATGAAGAATAGCAAAAAAAATTTTAAAATTATTTTGATCATGAATATATTTAGATTAGACCTAAAGTGATTTATGATTAATTATAATTTTAACAAAATAAATTTAAATGTAAAAATTAGATTTTATGATCTGAATTGAATGTTACATCTGATGTAGAAATCTAAATTTTCTATGATACATATGATGTATACATAAAATTTAGATAAAATTAATACATATTTAATTATTAAATATAAAATTAAAAATTAGATTTTGATTTGAAATATATGGTATACTTCACTTGAAATCCTAGTAGAATAGTTCTACAAACTGAAACACATATTTTACATATTTAATTTAGAATTAAATTTTAAAAAGATCTAGATTTGAGAATTGAAAATCTTAAGACACCTCAAAAATCGATGGATAATGGGTTAGCATGAATCAAATAATCTAATTGGATTAGATCTAGGATTAGAAATAAATATAGATTAAATAAAAAAATTAATTAAATCTAATCAAAAGTTGAATTAGATTAGATCAAAATTTTTTTAGATCAACCTCAATAGTTGTAGTTTGATCAAGTCTAAATTTTGACCATATCAATTGGACTATGATTGTGGCTTAATGGTTTAGCCCAAGTCTTTTAGCTGACTTAATTGAAACTAATCCATTAATTGGCCTCTAAGGTAAGTTTGACAATATTGCATAGCAATTTGATCGATGGTTTTTAATTAGTAGTCTGCTTATCTGACCATTTCGATAGTGTTTAAGGTAAGCTGAGGCAAACCCTCCTATCGATCTCACTTATCTGGCCAATTTAGTAGATCATATTTTGATCAGGTCACTGATTGATTCGAACTGACTCATGCCATTAAGGTAAATCAGTGTGACTAATTTAGGTATCTCTAGACCAACTTGTATCAAGTCTTTTTTATGACTTGATGAAGTTAGTAGGAGGACTTATGACTCACAGATCAATCTCTTCTCTTATTCTCAAATCATTAAATCAAATTCTCTAAATTATTAGGTCCTTAAAATGATACAGTTATGAGGATAACTAGTTCATATCCTCCCATTAAGGTGCATGATAATGCATCCAATATTCTAAATAGACATTGGAGGTGCCATACATCGGGTGTCTATTGGGTATTAGAATTATTATTCATCATATGACCACCTTGCTATGTCCTTCAGATCAATGGTCAGGTTAGCCAAGCCACACTCGGGTCTGGGCATTCGTTTGTTGGATGCACTTGGTGTATGCATGTTAATAGTTGGACCTAACTAGAATTTTCAATGGAGATGCCACATGCCTACTAAAGAGATGCCTAAGGCAAAACATAATTGCTAAAAATTATTTGGTGAAATAATTGGTTAAGAACCTACCCATGGATGCAGTAGGGTTGGCTGAGCTACACTCAGATCCGAATGCAGTCTATGTGGATTCTAGTACCCACTAAGGAATTAATATAATTCCTCGAATTAGAGGTAGAGGCTTCGAATTCATATAAAATAGTTGGAGGACCGTTAGGTTAAAGTCCATGTCTTTAAGATTAAAATAATTCATATACTAATAGGTTTTTAATTTTTTTTTTCAGTAATGGCCAACACATTATCGTTTCGATCGCTGTTGGATAGTGACAAGTTACCAGACCAAACTTCAATAGCTGGTATCAAAAACTAAAGATCGTTCTAAAGCATGAAAAGATCCTATACGTGCTTACAGATCTCGCACCCAAAGAACCTACTGTCAATGCATCCTGTGCTGTGAGAGACACTTATTTGAAGTGGCTTAATGACCGTACTGAAGGAACCAGATCTAGGGTTTCAGGGTTAGATCTTAAAACTTTTTCAAGATCATACAGCGGAAGACTAAAATAAATCAAAATTTATTTTCTAAGATCAGAAAATCCCTAGATCTAAGATCCTATTACATGATTATTACATGGCATTAAATCAAAAATTAATATATATATATAAATATAGTATGAACTACATGTTGATCATATCAACATGTTTCTATACTAGCTACATCTAATGTATGTATTAAATAATAGATCAGATCTATTACCTTGCAAGTTAGACGCTCTAACCTCGCTGATCCGGGCTTAAGGATGATGTTGCAAGCCGCACACGAATCCGGCCTCTAGGAGTCGTCCACACGAGCCCACGAATCTCGATCAGAAGTCCTGCTTCAGGAAATCAGCACAGTATGCTCGTACTGCGCTGATC
>NC_026002.2:64645251-64791750 GCF_000442705.2 Elaeis guineensis
AATTGGCACAATTAAATGCCAAAGCTATGAATGTTCTTTATTGTGCACTAGATGCTAGTGAATTTAATCGCATTTCTACTTGTGCATCTGCTAAAGAAATATGGAATAGGTTAGAAGTCACCCATGAGGGAACAAATCAAGTAAAAGAGTCTAAAATAAACATGCTTGTACATAAATATGAATTGTTCAAAATAGAGCATGATGAGTCCATAACTGCTATGTTTACTCATTTTATTGATATAATCAATGGTTTAAAGAGTCTTGGCAAATCTTATACTAACAGTGAACTTGTAAGGAAGATTCTGAGGTCACTGCCAAGAACTTGGGAAGCCAAGGTGACTGCCATCCAAGAAGCAAAGGACTTGAACACTCTACCTCTAGAAGAGCTTCTTGGATCCTTGATGACTCATGAACTTAGCATGATGCAACATCAAGAGGATGAAATCAAAAAGAAAAGAACCATTGCCCTCAAATCCATAACTTCACCTGATTATGAAACAGATGACTCTGAAGATGAAGATCAGGATGAGGAGATGGCTCTCATCATCCGGAAATTCAAGAAGTTTCTAAGAAAAGGAAACAGGGGATGAGAAAGAAATTTACAAAAGAGGATCAAAGCATAGAAAAGGAGAAAGATCAAACCCCTATATGCTACGAGTGCAAGAAGCCAGGACATTTCAGATCCGAATGTCCTCAATTGAAGAAAGGTCCAAAGAAATTCAAAAAGAAGGCAATGATGGCGACCTGGAGTGCAAGTGATGACTCAAGCTCCGACGAGGAAACCTCAACCGAACAAGCCAATCTGTGCCTGATGGCACATGAAAATGAGGTAACTTCCGAATCCACTAGTGAATTTACTTTTGAAGAATTGCATGAAGCATTCTATGATTCAATTGATGAATTAAAGAAACTAGGGAAGAAAAACAAAGAGCTGAAATTGGAAAATCAGTCCTTAGTGAAACAAGCTAAAATTCTTTCAATTGAAAAATTCACATTGATTCAAGAAAATCAAAACTTTAAGGATGAAATTAACAGGCTGAAATCTATAGTAGATAAGTTCACCTTAAGTTCAAACAAGCTAAATATGATCCTTGATAATCAGAAAGCTATATATGATAAGGCTGGACTTGGTAATAAACCCCTGAAGAAACAAAAATTTTGAAGGATATTTATGCAAATTATTCAAGCAAAAAGCCTACAAATATTACTTGTTTTAAATGTGGAAGAATAGGGCATAAATCATACACATGTCTTATTAACAAATATGCAAATACAAAGAAAATATGGGTTCCAAAAGGAACCATTCTGACTAACCTGAAAGGACCCAAGAAAGCTTGGGTACCTAAGACAGAAACTTGATCTGTGCTTGCAGGTGTGTCTAGCATCCCAAGAAGGAAACAGGAAATGGTATCTTGACAGCGGATGCTCGAGACACATGACTGGTGATGAATCACAATTCATCACGCTTGATGCTAAGGATGGAGGGATGGTCACCTTTGGAGATAATGGCAAAGAAAAGATCATCGGGATAGGTAACATTGGTATCACTCCCTCCAAATACATTGAAAATGTTTTACTAGTTAAAGGTTTAAAGCATAACTTACTTAGCATTAGTCAATTCTGTGATAAAGGGTATAAAGTAGTTTTTGAATCATCTGTTTGCATTGTGACGAGTCCTATTAACGATGGCATTAAATTTATAGGACATAGGCATGGCAATGTTTATATGGTAGACTTGAATGATTTAACTAAATTAGACATGCAATGCCTAGTTTTCTTAAATGCTAAAATAAATGAGACTAGTTGGCTGTGGCATCGTAGACTTGCACATATTAGCATGCATTCTCTTTCAAAATTAATCAAAAAGGATTTAGTTCTCGGTTTGCCAAAATTAAATTTTGAAAAGGATAGAATTTGTGATGCATGCCAATTAGGTAAACAAACTAGAGTATCATTTAAATCCAAAAATACTATTTCAACTTCTAGACCTTTAGAGCTCTTACATATGGATTTATTTGGACCAACTAAAACCACTAGTCTAGGAGGAAAACGATATGGATTTGTATTAATTGATGATTACTCTCGTTTTACTTGGATTTTCTTTTTAGCTCACAAAAATGAAACTTTTCAAATTTTCACGAAATTTCATCGAAAAGTCACTAATGAAAAAGGATTTTCAATTCAAAATATTAGAAGTGATCATGGAACAGAATTTAAAAATCATGACTTTGAAAATTTTTGTGATGAAAATGGAATTGGCCACAACTTCTCTGCTCCTAGGACACCCCAACAGAATGGGGTAGTTGAAAGGAAAAATAGAACCTTAGAAGAAATGGCTCGTACCATGCTCTGTGAAAGCAACCTTCCAAAATATTTTTGGGCGGAAGCTATTAACACAGCATGTTACATTTTAAATCGTGCTTTAATAAGACAATTTTTAAAGAAAACCCCCTATGAACTTTGGAAAGGAAGAAAACCAAATATTGCCTATTTTCATGTTTTTGGTTGTCGATGTTTTGTATTAAATAATGGCAAAGAAAAACTTGGTAAATTTGATGCAAAATCAGATGAAGCAATCCTTCTAGGTTACTCCTCCACTAGTAAAGCATTTAGAGTGTTCAACAAAAGAACCTTAGTAGTTGAGGAGTCTATACATGTTGTCTTTGATGAATCTAACGATCTTCCTTCAAGGAAGAATGAGGGTGTTGATGATGCAGATCCACTAATAGAAGGTATGAAGGAGATCACTCTGAAAGATTCAGCAACTCCAGAAGACAAGGATCAAGAAGATAAACAAAATGAGAAAGGTGAAGAAATTCAAGAACAACCTCAAGGTACAAATGACTTACCCAAGGAATGGAGGTATGTTCACAACCACCCTAAGGAATTAATTATCGGTGATCCTATGCATGGGGTAAAAACACGTTCTTCACTTAGAGATGTACTTAATCATTGTGCTTTTGTATCTCAACTTGAACCTAAAACTTTTGAAGAAGCTGAAAATGATCATAACTGGATTAATGCTATGCAAGAAGAACTCAGTCAATTTGAAAGAAATAATATTTGGACCTTAGTGAAAAGACCTAAAGATTATTCAATAATTGGCACAAAATGGGTCTTTAGAAACAAATTAGATGAGCATGGAAATGTAATTAGAAATAAAGCAAGACTGGTTGCTAAGGGATATAATCAAGAAGAAGGAATTGATTTTGATGAAACCTTTGCACCTGTTGCTAGATTAGAAGCCATTAGACTTCTACTTGCTTATGCTTGCTTTATGAAATTCAAACTATTTCAAATGGATGTTAAAAGTGCATTTTTAAATGGATATATTTCTGAAGAAGTATATGTAGAACAACCCCCTGGATTTGAAAATCATGCTTTTCTCAATCATGTCTTTAGATTAAATAAAGCTTTATATGGTCTAAAACAAGCACCTAGAGCATGGTATGAAAGGCTAAGCAAATTTCTACTAAATAATGGTTTCTCAAGAGGCAATGTGGATACAACTCTATTTATTAAAAGAAACCAAAATGATATGCTAATTATACAAATTTATGTTGATGACATAATTTTTGGGTCTACTAATGAATCCCTTTGTCAAGACTTTGCTAAGCTTATGCAGGGAGAGTTCGAGATGAGCATGATGGGAGAACTCACTTTCTTTCTCGGACTTCAAATCAAACAATCAAAAGAGGGAATCTCCATCACCCAAAGCAAGTACACCAAGGAACTACTCAAAAGATTTGGAATGGAGAACTGCAAACCTATTGGCACACCAATGAGTCCCTCAAGTAAGCTTGACAAGGATGATGAAGGTAAAAGCGTAGACTTAAAATACTACAGAGGTATGATTGGCTCATTATTATATCTAACTGCAAGTAGGCCTGATATCATATTTAGTGTTTGCTTATGTGCAAGATATCAATCTAATCCTAAGGAATCTCATTTGAATGCTGTTAAAAGAATCCTTAGATACTTAAATGGTACACAAACTATAGGGTTATGGTACTCTAAGGACTCACAAATTAATTTGTTAGGATATTCTGATGCTGATTTTGCTGGATGTAAATTAGATAGAAAAAGCACAAGTGGAACTTGCCAATTTCTTGGAGTTAACCTAATCTCATGGTTTAGCAAGAAACAAAATTCGGTGGCACTGTCTACGGCTGAGGCCGAATACATTGCAGCCGGAAGTTGTTGTGCTCAAATCTTGTGGATTAAGCAACAACTCGAAGATTTTGGAATCAAACTTAATGAAACTCCAATAAAATGTGACAATACAAGTGCCATAAATCTATCTAAAAATCCAATACAACACTCAAGATCTAAACATATTGAAATAAGACATCATTTTATAAGAGAACATGTTCAAAACAAAAATATAATTCTTGAATATGTTTGCACTGAAAATCAATTAGCCGATATCTTTACAAAGGCCCTTAGTGAGGATAGATTATGTGAAATTAGGAGAAATCTAGGAATTCTAGATCCATTTGCCTAAACTTCTCTTAATTATTATCAAATATTCTTAGAGCTCAATTTCTAACAACTATCCTGGTTCCAAAAGCTCAGATTTATCACTCTAAAAACTTATCTTTGAGCAAAATTCCTACTCCCAAAATTTTGAATTTTTCTGGAATTTATTTGCATTTTTCCTGAATTTCTGAACTTCATGAGTCGACCCCCATGAGTCGACTCAATGGCAAACTTGTAAATCCCACCAACTTCCATCAAGTTCATTTTTTTTTAAACGGGAAACCCTGTTTGTGAGATGACTCATCTTCTCGTCGTCTTCCTTCCGAAAGCCATCCTCTCCAACTCTTTTTGCTCCAAATTCAAGGATCAATTCTGAGGCAATTCTTCCTCCTTCTCTCCACCAAAAATTGCCTCCTTGAAAAGGATTTTTCTGTGCTTTCTCGCAGTGATAGGCGCGGGTGGAACGTGCCCTAGAACTTCACCGTTCATTCAAAATCCACTTCTTTTCTCCACCAAAATTCTTCTTTACTCTTTTGTGATCCCTCCTCCACTGAATTCAAGTCTTCTTGTCTGCTACCTTATTGGATATGGCTCCAAAGATAAAACTTCCCCAAAGAAGGAAATTAATCCGAGAGCCTGAGGAAATTGTCCGAAAGAAAAGGCATGCTCAGTCTTCCACTGTTCCCAATCCAGTTTCAGTACCTGCTCAAGGTCCCTCTCAACCCTCCATAAGCCCCAGTGTAAATCTTCTTTCTGATAGAAAAGTAGAAACCGGGAAAAATATAGATTTTCGGTTCTTTGAGAAAGAAGGCTTTACTTTTGCTACCAAGATCAAAAATCAAGGATGGGAACTTTATTGCTCTCTTAAGGAAGTCACCTTTGTTGATCTAGTCAGAGAGTTCTATCAGAACCTAAATTATGGAAACGGATCTGTGACTTCAACTGTAAAGGGAATTGACATCTGTTTGGATTCTAGGATATTGGGAGAGATACTTCAGTTGCCTAGTGAAGGATACTCATATATGGAACTCCCAATTAAAGAAGAAGGGATCAGAATTATCTTAGGAGAAGATTTTTCAGGAAGTTTAAACAAATTGGAAGCAAAGCTACTGTCCATTGAGATGAGGGTCCTGCATCAGATTGTGACAAAACTATTCTTTCCTAGGAGTGGTAGACATGACTTACTATCTGGCAGAGATGTATGTGTCATGTTTCATATCATCACTCAGACCCCCCTAAACCTCCCTACACTTATGATAGAGGCCATGAGAGAAACTTTGAACAGATCCAAGGCACACTTGCCTTATGGTATGGCCCTTACTAGAGTATTTAGGAGGTTTGGAGTTAGCTGTGAGGGGGAGACACCTACCAAGCTCTCACATGTGGACACTTTCAACCAACACAGCCTGCACCGAATGGGAATTACAAAGACTGTTGGTGGTTGGATCAAGGGCTCTGAAGAAAGAGCTGAGGAGAGAGCTGAGGAAAGAGCTGAAGACAGAACTGAAGGCAGAGTAGAAGAAGAAGGTCCATCTTCTCCTGTACATGATTTCAGGGCAGCTTCACCAGATACCCAGTTCATTCCTGATACTGAGGCTGGCCCTTCTGAGTTTACTAGGATGCCCACACCAGTGTATCAGCCAAAGAGCAGAGCACCTCCTTCAGAGTTCAGACTGGCTGATGATCAGATCGAGCATATATCTCAGCGTGTGGCTTCTTTGTTGTCTAGCCAGTGGAGTAGTACTTCTTTTGCACCTGGAGCTACTTCTTCTGATCAGACCATTACTCCCCACATCTCCACTGTATTTCAGATGATTTCAGATCAGTCCGTCAGGATACAGCAGCTTGAGGATACAGTCTGGAGACTTACTGGCAGAGTTCTTGACTTGCAGGGGCAAGTTCTTGCATTGGCCCATCCCCAGCCACAGGAGTCTACTATTGAGGTCACAGACCTCACTGCAGAGGCTGGAAGGCTCAGAGGAGCATTAGAAGGTGGATATGAGCTACTGAGGAAAGAGATCAGAGGATCGAGTGAGCATGCTACCACCCAGTTCACTGCTCTACTTCAATCTGTTTCCAGAGCACTGAACGTCCTTGATTCTATCAGACTCATGGTATCAGCCCTAGCATCTCAGCATTCTCAGCCACCTAGTTCATCTCGTTCTCCTGCTCGTGCCATCACCTCCACTCGTGGCAGAGGCAGACGGGGTAGAGGACGCACTTCTGATCCATCATCTCCTCACCCTATATCTGATGACTCTGATCATTGACTTATCTAGATCTTAGGAGTTAGTATCTTGTTCTAGGATCTATACCTTGGGGCCATGTATTGACATTTAGCTGGTTGACTTTTATGTATTGAAACAATTATGATATTAATGGAATCATCTTTTACCTATATCTTTGTAATGATTATATTTTGGTTATATTTCAATCTCCGATACATCTGTTGAAATATTATCTTCTCCTTGTTGTTGTTTGCTGTTGATAATTGCTATATTAAGGGGGAGCAAATATTTGTGAAAAACTCTAAAGAGGAAGAAATTAAAGAATATTTCAGAAAAAGAAAAGGAAGAGTTAACTATGTTTGATGATGTCAAAAAGGAGGAGAAATTAAAATTAAACAAAAATTGAAATTAGACAAAAAGCAAAACCCTAAATTATGAGAAAAAGGGGGAGAAATTAAATTAAAACAAATATTGAAGAAAATATTGAAGAAATAAAACAAATATTGGAGAAATTAGACAAAAACAAGGATTGAAAGATTAAACAAAACTTTGAGAAATTTTGGTATCAAAATTTGGTATCAGACAGAACTTTAACAAAAAGTTATCCATCAAAAGCAAAATCATGAGTACAATGCAAATAAGTATTTTTTTTTATATATAAGCTCTGATATTCAAACTTGCTTTTGAAATTTTACTCACCTTGATACATCAATAAGAAATTTGTTTTACTCTGATACATCCTACAATTTCTTTCAACTTGATCTGATACATGATAACAATTGATCCGATACAGTGTGAAGGTTTCTCTAATATATTATAACATTTGCTCTGATACTGTATGAAATTTTCTCTGATACATTAAAAATTTTCTTGCTCTGATACATTATAAAATCTTTTCTGATATCATTGTAAAAATTATTTTTGCTCTGATACATAGAAAAAGTTATTTATCTTCTCTTGCTCTGAAATATCTTGAACTCAAAATGATCTAATACCCTTTTCAAATCTTTAAGAAAATGGACAAACTATTTTTGCATTTATATTACATGCCAAAAGAATCATACTCTTTTCAAGCATATACACCCATAATGGATTCTTTTGAAATTAATGCATTAACATAAATATTTTTGTTCATATGTTTTGTCATCATCAAAAAGGGGGAGATTGTTGCTCCTAGATTGATTTTGATGATTACAAAGCAGATTGAAGGGATACAAACAATTGAAAAAGTCCTTATGCTCTTCAAGGGCAAAATTGTAATTTTACTAAAATCCTGATTTGATAGTACCATTTGGTAGAACAAATGATTTGAAATCTATTGGTGAAAATTTTATTGTGTTTGGACTTATATTTTTGAAGTTATGAAGGTTTGAAGTGCATGAGTCGACTCATGAGTCAACTCATGACACTATGAGCTGAATGGCACGCAAAAAATTCCCATGGCACGCTGGATTTTTGACTTGGCACGACCTGTGAGTCGACTCATGAGTCGACCTCTGCTGATTTGAGCCTAAAAATCCAGAAATCAGACCTTCTGGTCTGTTGCAACAGAAGTCGACTCATGAGTCGACTCCTGAAGCATGAGTCGACTCATGAGTCGACCCCTGCGATGGGAAATATCAGCAACGGCTATTTTTTTGTCCATTTTAATTACCATTTATGCTTCCTAAAAATCCTCTAACGGCTCTTTATCTGCCTAAATTGTTTTCTCTTGCTACTAATGCCATAAAATGCTTAAAATGGTGAAAGGAAATTGCAGATTAAATAGCAGATCAAATTGCAAAGAAAAAGTGTGGAAATCGGGAGATCAAACGTGAGATCAAAAGAGAAGAGAGGATCCTAAATCTGAGATCAACGAAATATTCAAGAAGAAGAGAGAGGATCCACAATATTCAAGAGAGTTTGTGAAAAAGAAAAGCAAGAGCATTCAAAGAGAGAATCTTTCAAGTCGATTGTTTTCAACCTTGATCTAGAGATCGTTCAAAGCTTTCAAGAGATCTTCAATCAACAATCAACCTCTTCTCAAGCGTTCAACCGTTCATTCATCTTGAAAAAATCTGAAAAAGAGGTTCTTCATTTGAGTAAAGCTTTTATTGTTATATTTGCTCATTTAAGGAGCTGTTATTGTATTCATCTGTGCTCTAAATATTCTTACTCTTTGTGAGTTTTTGCTCTTGTTTTTGGAGGATTTCCAAAACAAGGAAAGGTTGATCCGAACCTGAAATCGGAGTGTTTTGGGTTTGCTTATACCCGGGAAACAAGTATTCTAGCTTGGGATAGCTAGGGTCGGAGTTTCCGATGTCTTGTATTCTAGCTTGGGATAGCTAGTGTCGGAGTTTCCGACGTTTTGTATTCGGGTTGAATACAAAGGATAGTGGATTAAAATTCTCAAGTGGAATCTTGGGGAGTGGACGTAGGTGCAAGGTTAGCACCGAACCACTATAAATCCTTGTGTTTGTGGTGTGCTTTATCGCTTTATCTTATTTCTTTATTATATCCTTGCAATACTGCTTTAGTTAATTAATATTGATTTAAAGCCATTGTTTTGTTCTTCATAAGTTATCTGTTGGGCTTAAAATTTTTAGAAACCCAATTCACCCCCCCTCTTGGGTTGCATAGCTGGGCAACAACCTCCATGTTGCGGCCGATCTGCTCTTTGAAGATTTTGTTCACCAGTCGCTGATAGGTCGCACCTGTATTTTTGAGGCCGAAAGGCATGACCCTGTAACAGTAAAGACCACGATTAGTAATGAAAGCAGTCTTTTCTTCATCTTCTGATGCCATTCTGATTTGATTATAGTCGGAGAATGCATCCATGAAGGTGAGAAGCTCATGGCCTGAGGTTGCATCCATCAGTTGATCAATTCTGGACAGAGTGTAGCTGTCCTTTGGGCAGGCTTTATTCAACTTTTTGAAGTCTATACACATCTTCTACTTGTCGTTTGCCATTTTGATGAGGACCACGTTGGAATCCAGTCAGGATAGTTGACTTCTCGAATGAATCTGGCCTTCAGGAGTTTATCCACTTTCTCGGCTATCGCCTTTTTGCCTTTCTGGTGCATGACCTCGAATTTTTTCTTTCATCGATCGATGCTTTGGATCAACGGCTAGACGATGTTCCATGACCTCTGCATCGATCTCCGGCATGTCCATCGAAACCCAAGCGAAAACATCCACATTCTTTTGTAGGAAATCAATGAGCTGCGCCCGCACCTCTTCCCCCAGGTTGGAGCCGATCTTCACCACATGCTCTTTATTCCCATCATTCAAAGGAATCAAAACAAGATCTTCAATTGGCCCATCCCTTTCCTCAGTGAGGTCATCGCGGGCATCCAATCCATCAACCGGACAGAGGTCAGATTGGTCACTTCTTTGCAAGGCTATGCTGTAGCAGTGTCTTGCCAGGGCTTGATCTCCTCTGACCTCTCCAACCCCCTGACCCATAGGAAATTTCAACTTTAAATGGTAGGTTGACACCACAGCTTGGAGGGCGTTAAGGCCGGACTGGTCGAGTATTGCGTTATAGGCGGACGGCGCCTTTACCACCAGGAAGTCCACTCGCGCCCTGGATTATTTCAGAAATTGACCTGCAACCACAATCAGGGTTATCATTCCTTCCACGGGCATGGCATCACCCGTGAATGCTACCAGTGGGGAGTTCACCGGCCCTAAATGATCATCCGAAATGGATATTTTCGAGAACGTATTGTAGAACAAAATATCGGCCAAACTTCCATTGTCGACAAGAATGCGGTGCACATCATAATTAGCTATATTTAAAGAAACTACAACTGCATCGTTATGAGGAAATTGAACTCTCCGAGCATCTTCCTCAGTAAAGGTTATGGATTTCTTAATCCTTTGTCGCTTGGGATGTTCGGCCAATACACCGGTTGTTCCCTACCGGGATTCCCCTGAGATGGTGTTGGTGAAACTGATCGAAGGCCGATTATCGGGCTGCTCCATGCCAACTGCCGTCGTCGGAGGAAGAGGAGCCTGGGAAACTGGAGATGAGGTCGAGGCTTGCAGAGCTCATTGAGATCTGGCCACGGAGGCAGTGGATCGCCTGGTGGATGCCCTTTGGGGAGGCATCAGGTGGAGATCAGGCAAGAAACCAGAGAAGGAGATGTTGGAGAAGATGGTCGGAGGTGGTCCCATTGAGCGCTCCTTTAAGAACAAGGGTACTGCAAAGACACAGACCCTTCCTCTAGCGCCAATTCTGTTGGTGCAAAAATCTGCCAACGTTGGAGAAGCTGGAGTTGAGGGAGTCGCAGTCACTGTCGGGACCTACAAAGAAAGTCTAAACCGGAGTTGGGGGTGCTCCGGCAAGACCCTCCGATGCTCAAGTCAGTTCTCTGCCTCAACAAGAATGGAGTGCTCGAACAAAAATTTTAACAGAGTTTTTGAGATAAAGATTAGACCTTAGAGAATAACATATATGGGGGTCTCCTTTTTATAGGTAGAGGGCGTAACAGATTGACAGCGATGTCTGTAACCGCCTGGTAGTGGGCCATTCGGGGCCATGAGGAGTTTGTTATGGAGAGTAGTGGAGTGGAGTCGTGGCCATCGCCGTGGCCTGCCACGTGGAGCCTGTTGTGGAGAGTGAAGTGATGTCCGTTGTCGTGACTTGCCAGAGCATGATGGGCCGTGTGGGATCCGTTACAGGAAGTGGAGCAGAGTCGTGGCCATTACTGTGGCCTGTCAGGGAGTCCAGGCCTGTCGACCGAAGCTCGGTTGGGGTGTCTGGTGGAGAGGGGTAGCTCTCCATCTAAGAGGAGCTCGGATGTTGCTGGCGAGCCTTCTACCGTTGGGTGCCTTGGGCGCTGGTACTGCAGGCGAAGGTCATCTGCTGTAGAAGCTCGGTCAGGGGCTTTCTATGGATGAAGTTCGATTTCATGCAGAATCCGACAGAAGGTCGACCGGCAGTGGATGTCGGATGGCACTGGAGAGGTTCACCCGCTGGAGGGGTTCGGCTACTGGAGCCCGTGTGTCGTAGGAGTTCATCCAGAATCTGTCCGTTACAGAAGTTCGATCGGAGTCTGGTTCCCGTAGAAGTCCGGATGGGGATCATTTGTTGAGGAAGCTCGACCGAAGCCTATCTGCAATAGAAGTTTGGAAGGAATTCATTCACAATAGAAGCTCAGGTGGAGGCTTACAGTAGAAATCCGACGTGGACCGCTCGTAGTAGAAATTTGAAGTAGACCGCTTGTAGTGGTAGCTTGGAGTAGATCACTTTATTAGAAGCTCGGAGTAGATCGCTTGCGGTGGGGGCTCGGAGTTCGGCCCTTGTAAGAATTCAGATGAGGTCTACCTGCAATAGGAGCTCAGGGCTGAAGTTTGGCTCCCGTAGGAGCTCAGATGAAGTCTACCTGCAGTAGGAGTTTGGGGAAGAAGTTCGGCTCCCGTAGGAGCTCGGATGAAATCCAGAAGGCGATCGACTGTCGTAGAAATTTGGATGGAGTCCGTCCGTCGTGGAGATCTACTGTTGGGAAAGTTCGGCCACTGACGAACTGACAAAGTTCTGGAAGAAATTCATATTGGAGTCAATCAAATCCTGTTGGAAAAGATCTGGAAGAGGTTCGGAGAATGGTTGACCCTTGTAGGAGGTCGGCCGATAGTAGAATCCAGAG
The DNA here is from genome assembly GCF_000442705.2 of Elaeis guineensis. Taxonomy (NCBI): domain Eukaryota; kingdom Viridiplantae; phylum Streptophyta; class Magnoliopsida; order Arecales; family Arecaceae; genus Elaeis; species Elaeis guineensis. The sequence continues at coordinate 64,657,589 of NC_026002.2, forward strand.
AGCACTTGGAGCAGCCTGATAGACGACCGAAGAAGCTTATCGCTGGAGAAGCTCGGGAGATGCGACAAGAGTTCGTCCGTCGGGGGAACCTGATCGACACTTGTGGAGGAAGCTGTGGGAGTTTATCCATCGATAAAACTTGGGAATATTGTGGAAGCTCGGCCGCCGGAGAGGTTCGAAAAGATGTCACCCAAGGTTGGACGTCGGTAGAGTCCCGGGAGGGTCACTCCTGATACGAACTTCGGCTGGGGGGTATTTTATACCCAACAATCTCCATGGCTAACACCCTCCTCAATGTTACTCTGTTTAGGTTGTTAGGTTCCTCTTTTAATAGAAAAAATAATGGTCTTGTAATCAATGATTGATTGGAAAAAAAAATTCTATTTCCTTATCTCACGAGTTCTCTTCTTCCTCCCCCCCTCTCCATCTTCTTTCTTCTTTCCCTCTCTTCCTTCTTCTCATATGTCTTGCTCAATTGAAGAATGAAGTATCCAACCGATCTACAGGATCCTAACGCATCAATCTGCAGGATCCCAACACATCAACCCTCCTTCCCAGTGGCTACTTCCTCCCTACGCCATAATTCTTCGCATGCTCAGATCAAATCTCTTTGTTCTTGGACAATGGAAAGAATTTCCAACAATCATGGTCTAATTCAACATCCGAATCCTTCCTCATCCAGAAGTCTTCATCGACGTGTTTGTAAGATCCTTTGCTTCTAAATGAATCTTTGAGTAGATCGTTATTATAGAAAGTTAATTCTATATTTCTTTATTAATTAGATCTAAATTTTTTAATTATGATCTGATGCCCTAATCATGGATGGTTTCTTAATCATCTATAATCTTTTTCTAGATCTAGGGGATTGAACTATTTGCATGCATAACAGTAATCTCTTCCTGATTTTAACATAATCACCTCCGTTATCATTATTTGCTGGTTATCTGCTGCATTATTATTAATCTTGTTTGCTTACATCCTCTAAAACTAGCCTTATCCCATATCAGTTTTGAGATCAGAACATGGTTAGATTAGGGCTAAAGTTTTGCATTTAGATAGTTTTTTGCATCAAAATCTGCAAACTGGCACCCTACGTAGTCCTCAATGGAACTACAATTCTGAATTTTAGAGACCTCAAAAAATTCTCAAATTTTTTGTATAGATTCTAGGCTTGATTGTTAAGTGAATTTTTAAATTTTATAGAAATATAAAACTAATTGATCTTCAAAGACCCTTCTAAAAATTTTTACATGCCCTGATTTCTGCACCTGAAAACTGTTTGTGCATCCTTGGAAGAAATAAATTTTTCCATCTATAAGAGAATCAAAAATTTAATGATTTAAAAACTAGATTTGATAAGAAAGATTTCTATGTATAAAAATCTAGAAAACAGATCTAGGATAGGTGCCAGATTTGTTTGTTAGTAGAAGGTTAGTGCATAAAATTTTGTAACCTATTCTGTTTTGCACAACCTAAAGAAAAATAGAGCCTCACACCTCTTGAAACATCCAAAAACTCTAAGACTTAGTTTTTTGAAATCCTTACTCAATAAAGAATTTAATTATACTTTGAAGACCATGAAAACTATCCTCTGAACCCTGTAGTAGAATTTCAACCAGAGGGTTCTGCAATCCAAAAATAAAATTTCTGAAAGCCTAAAATTTTTCTGCACTTAGAAATTTTTATGTTTGTTTGAACTTCATTTTTTTATAACTTAGTTTTAATTACCAGTTTGATTACTTAGTTGTTACTATTTATTTTATTTTAAAATTAATATTTGTATTTTATTTGCATCGGTAAGCTATTCTAAAGGCACTCCTATCATAAGATAAGGGAAGGATTTCATCACCTTTTCTTGGCCCAAAACCACCACCCTCATGTGCATTGACCCAAGCCTAAGCTAAAATCAATTAAACATTAAAAGATTAGGATAAAAATAAATCAAGTTCAATTGCTACGATAAGTCTTAGTGCGAGTTCGATCTACAGTTGACTCCGTAAGCTGGTGTCTAAGGCTAGAGGTACACTGCAAATGCCTAAGTGAATTGTGGTTACTTAATTAGGACCTCACAAGAGTGAGGGGAACCTTCCACAAATTCCACATCTTACCTGGCCAACCCAAGGATTCGAGTGTTGGTCTACTTGTGCTTCGATTGATTCATAGTGATTCGAGCTTTTAGGTCTAGGAAACCCCTAGAGTCGGTTATACTAGAGTTGGTTGTACTATATGTCTACTAGGTCTGGAGCTAGATATCATCTAGAAAATCCAGAGTCAAGTCACAAAATAGATTTTGATTTTATCACAGCCTTTAAGGATATTACTGAGAGGCTAAATGCCATAGGTGGTTCAATCTAGGATCTGAATGCGAGAGTAGGGACCTTAGAAGAAGAAAGGATGAATGGCATGGAAGAACATGTTAGGAGTACCCCTCCCCTAGTTGACTATCCTAGAGAGCGATGTGACCATCTTGATTTTGATAGAGGTCGCAATCAAGTGATCTGACCCCATCACAATCATAGTGACCAGGATGAGAGAATACTTTGGAGTGTCAAAATTGAAGCCCCAAGCTTTATGGGCCATCTGGATCCTAATGAGTATCTTGACAGGGAAGCGGACATGAATCATTATATTGAATGGTATGACATATCTAAGGAGAGAAAAATTAAGTTTGCTAAAATGAGGCTTTTAGGTCAAGCCAAATTATATTGGCAAAATATGGAGCAATTAACCATGCATAGGAGATAGGAGTGTTGGGAAATATGTCCTAAAGCCAATCATCGAGGTTATAGATGATTGTGCTCCATATAAGCATATGAATTATAAAATGATAAATGGTATCTGGCAGATTTATCATAAAAAATATATCTTCTAAAATAGAACTCATATGTTATGATGAAGCCCTTAAAATTACTTTCAAAATGATAAAAGAGGATTTATCATGTGGTTCTTAAACTGCTCGTGACCAAATGATACAATTATCATAAAGATGATAATTATATCGAGTATCAATCATTGTATGCCATATTAGTTGGTTGTTCTCTTAACCAAGATGTGTAGTGACATAGATATGGCATACAGGTGATATGTAGGAGTATATTTCATTGAGCGTGATCACTTCCGGAGCACTCTGCTATCAAGGGTTGCTTTGATGGGATATGGATATATGTGTCTCTTAGATCTGAGGCTGTCTCGGTGACTTATAAGTAACTCACTATGCTTTGGTGCCAAACTATCCAAATTTTTAATTTGATGATGGAAAATTTTTGAGTACAGTCAAGTACTTGTGAAGTCTGAGTGCGAGTCAAGATGGGATTGACCACTTCAAATAAAATTAGAGATAATGCATCATTGTATTTCAATTTAGTAAAACTTTGATCAAAGTAGTCCTAGTGAGGAGTCACAAAATTTTTAAGATTGAGACATAATGTGGATCACTTTTATTGGATTGACAGTTTAACCTAAAGTCGTCTTTGAGCATCGAGTATCAAAGGGATGAATTATACGGTAACTATCTCCACATGGGTTCTAGAGTGTTGCTAGACATACATTCGGCCTATCCGAATATCAAGTCCCATTGCTAGATGATTACATCGATTAATACAAAAATTATTCTTGTACTATCAGTTTAGGTTCGAACCTATGGGGTCACACACATAAAAGTACCTGTCTGATCAGTAGCTGATCGACGATTATGAATCATTGAAGGGTTTAATTATCAATTTGATTGATGATTAATCCTATGCAAAGGTTATAATAAATTATTTACTAATAATTAGTAAATTAAAAAATAATAAATTAATAATATGATTATTAATTGGCTCAATTTGATTGAGTAATGGAGATTAGATTAGATCTAATTGAATTAGATTTAATTAGATTGACTTTGGATTAATTGGATGCAGCCCTATTGAATAATAGGGCTTATTCCAATTGATCTTAGAGATGTATAAATTTAAAATTATTTTAAATTGAATATAATTTAATTAGTTTTATATAGGTTTGGATTGGATCTAATCTTATAGAATAAAAGGCTTGATTGGATCAAACCCTAATGTCAAATGAAGCACCTGATCTCCATTTAGAATCAATCTCTAGATCAATGAGATTTTAATCTAACTAATTATAAATTTAATTGGGGCCTAATAATTGGGCTAGGACCCAATTAGTTAGTTGGTTATAACTAATTCTTAAGTAAGTTAGGATTGGATCTAAAAATTAGTTAGAATTTGATCAAGATCTTGAATCTTATTTGGAATAGGACTAAACCCAAACCAAGCCACCCCATGTGATAATTAATTCCTCATGCTCTACTCTCTTCAACATGAGATCCTATGTCCCAAAAGAAGTGTGCGCCCTCTCCTCTCTTTCGTGAAAAAATAGGGCACCTTTCCATCTTTTTCTTGTCGCTAAAAACAAAAGGGGGCATCCAACCCTACATTTACATGCCATCTCTCCTATTCTCCTCCCTTCTTGAAAGGATTTTGTAAGAATTTCTTACTAATTTTTGGATATCAAAGAGATACTTTTCTACTAGTTATACAGTAGAAACTTGAAGAAGAAAAGTTCTTTCCAAGGAGAGAAAGATCAAGGAAGAAGAAGGGTCTTCTTTCTTACGTGCAGCCTTGAGGAAGGAGTTCTTCTTCCAAATTTTTTTTTTATTTTTCTTCAAGATAAAAATTACATTATATTTAATTTTTAATATATGGATTTAGAGAAAAAATATCAAAAAAAATCTGATTGGGATTTGGGGCTCTCTAGAGTTCTAGATCAAGGAAGATGGATCTTCTTTCTTGTGCGCAGCCTTGCAGAAGAAGGAGTTCTTCTTCTAAATTTTTTTAAAATTTTTTTTTAAGATAAAAATAAGATTAGATCTAATTTTTAATATAAAATTTTAGATAAAAAATATTAAAAAAAATCTGATTGGGCGTTTGGGATTCTCTAGAGTTCTAGATCAAAAAGAAAAAAGGAGAAGAGAGAAGAACGATTTTTCTCTTGGATCTCTCTTTTGGATTTTTCTAGATCTCAAAATTTTATGTGATTTTTATTATGAAAAATTAGATTAAATCTGATTTTTATTATAGAAAATTAGAGAAGAAAAGTTCTTCTTAAGGGTGTGAAAAGAAGAGAGACAGGTCCTTTCTTATGCATGAGAAATTGAGAAGAAAGGGTTCTTCTCTTGATCTCTATTGTAGAGATCAGATGCATGGATTTAGAAAAAAAAAAGAGAGGATCTCTTTATTCTTCAATTTTATCATGTTTTTCTTAAATTAGTCAAAAGATGATGTCCTTGCAAGCTAGCACTCTCGAAGAGATCGATCAGTATGAGGACTTCATGTAGATACTCTAGAGGTCGGATGCGTGTGCGGCTACCAAGCATCATGAAGAATCATCTACCATAAATTTTAGATGCGGTGATCTGCTATCCGCACTCAGGTATAAAATTTTATATTCAATTAATATTTAAATATGATCTAAATATAGATTAGATATATCTTATACTTGCTAAATTTTAGATTTCAGATGTGTATACATGCATATTAATTTATGTCATAGATCCTGTATGGTGATTTAGATTTGATCTATACATATATTATAGATTAAATTATTTAATCTATATATATTTTTCTATAAAATTTTAAAAAATGCATGCACATCATCCACTACACTATCCTTCAAATGGTATCAGAGCGAAGGTTCATTATGATATGAACATATATGCATATAGAGTTGAAATCTAAATTTAACAATGTATGAGATGTATTATGATCTAATTTTAGATATGATCCAATACAAAATTAGATCTAATATAATTTAGATTTGATCTAAATTTTTGCATATATGATATGTGAATTAGATTAGATGTTCTGAGTAGCAAAGTACTCAGATTGGATAATCACCAGGTCGTCCGATCATAGGAGTAAGTAGGGTTATATGACCCTCTCTTCCTATTCAATGGGATGCTCTTCATGGCATGTAGGGGCGCTACTGTGAGGTCCCATGAAGAAGAAGTGAAAGGAGAAAACTTACTTTTCTGCAAAATCTTAGATCTTGAAATTTTAGGTGTTGTTGTATGTGATACAAGTTGTGAAGAAATTAGTTATATCTAATCTTGATTAATCAAAATTATTTTGATTGAAAATCATAAAAAAATTAGTTTTATTCTAAAAAAATTTATGATTTAATGTAAAAGTTTTACATAAAAAATTATTTTATAATCTTAACCCATGTTGATGCTATACTTAATTAAGAATTAAAAAATATATTTTAGATTTAGAATTATGATTAAAGATCTAATAACATTGCATAAAACATGAGGCATGGGTTAGCTCAAATCAGGTCCTTTTAATTAGGTTAGACCTAAGTTTAGAATCAAAGACTTAATGAACTAAAAAGAGTAGTTGATCCAATCTAACCAATAGTTGATTTAGATTAGATCAAGGATACTCTTGATCAAAAATAATAGTTGTAGTTGATTGAGTCTATATCTTTGATTAAATCAAATGGATCTTGATTCAGGCTCAAAGATTGAGCTCGAGTTATTAGGCTGAATAGATCATTAGAAGACTCATGTTGACCCATGTTGTTACGGTTAATCAGTATGACTGATTTATGTGCTCTGGACGGACTTGTCTCTAATCCTTCTCATGACTTGGTAAAGTTAGTAGAAGGATCTACGACATGTCGATTGAACCCATCAGTCACTAGTCCTTTTCATGATTTGATGAAGTCAGTGAGAGAATTTATGACTTGTAGGTTGACTAATGTCCTCTAAAATAAATTAATCAAATCTTTTAAATTATTAGGTCCATAAAATGAGCTAGTTATGGGGATAACTAGATCATAGCCTCCTATAAAGGTGTGTGATAATGAGTCCAATATTTTAAATAGGCATTGGAGGCACCACACGGGTGTCTATTACGTATTAAAATTATCATCCATTATATGATCATCTTATTATACCTTCAGATCAATGCTCAGGTTGGTCGAGCCATACTCAGGTCTGGACATCCATTTTGTTGGATGCACTTGACGTTGTCATGTTAATGGTTGGATCTAACCAGAATTTTTAGTGGAGGCACCACACGCCTGCTGAAGGGATGCTTGGGGCAAAATCTGATTGCTAGAAATTATTTAAAGAAATAATTGGTTATGAACCTACCCATGAATGCACTAAGGTTGGTCGAGCCACACTCGAACCTGAATACCATCTGTGTGGATTCTAGCACCTGCTAAGGAATTAAAATAATTCTTCGAATTAGAGGTAAAGGCTACCAATTCGTATAAAATAGTGAGAGAATCTTTAAACTAAAGTCCAAGTCTTTAGGCTTAAAATAATTCATATACTAATAGGTTAATTATTTTTTTTAAAAATAGCTAAAAAATAGTTACTCTCTTCACTGCTAGATAGTGAAAATATTATCAGACCTAACTTCGATAGTCAATATCAAAAGTTGAATATAAATTTTGAGAGAATTAATTAAGAAGTCTCAGGCTAACCCAAATAGGCTTAAAAGAGAAATTAACAAATGGTTGCTAGTTAAGATAGTTATATGATAATTCTTTGAAGTTTTTTTATTGATAATCCTACTATCGAGATATAAGATATCGACAGTATAAGTCATATTTACAAATAGTTACAAATGACTTCAGGATAGTAGAAGGTTTGAAAATGGCAAGAGACTCCTAAATGCAAGACATGAAAGTCTGTTTCAGTCTTAATATTAGGAATCATCGAACTTATTTTCAACCCTAAAGATGTCATTTTAAGTGATTGTCATTTTTGTCTAATTTTATTGATAGTGTCAATAAGTATGATTATTGTAATATCATTATGAATGATACTACAATAATGAGTAGATAATTAAAAATGATATAAACTCAGTACCATAGCCCGTTAGTATAGTGTACACATCTGACTAGCATCCTAGATTAGATAATGTCACTAAAGCCTACTTTTGACATAGTTGACTTAGTCACCTTTTATTGGAAAGGGTGAATGAGCCAGCGATATTCAGAGTTTAGTACATATTGATGCATTTACACTCATGAATATTAGTGCCAAAAGAGGGCTTTACTACTTCATTAAATCTCTGATGACCTATCTTGGTATGGGTGTGTCTTGCTTATGAAGCATAAATTTGAATCAATTGAAATATTCAAATGATTCTGTAATGAAGTAAAAAAATAAACTGCAAAGAGTATTAGAATTTATCGGATTGATTGATGAAGTGAATACCTTTATAGTAAGTTTTGATGTGTCTTAGAGAAAATTAGATTTTCTTTTAATGGACCTCTCTTGAGACATCACTATTTAAAAGATATCTAAAAAGGAGAATTGAATCTTGTTGACATGGTTCGATCAACTATGGAGTTTGCTGGTCTGCCTAAGGTTATATTTTAGAGACTACTTGACATGTGCTTGAGAATATTTTGAGCAAATCAGTTACCAAATCTCCACATGAGATATGGACTTGATTAATTTGATGCTCTCTTACCTTAGGATTTGGGATGTCAAATTTATGTGAAATATTCACAAATTGACTAGCTTGAATCTTGATTTGATAAATATTATTTTAAAGATATTTTTTCTACTTTTTAGATGGACATGAGATATTCATGAATCTTAAGATATTCTTTTTGGAAAGAAAGTCTTTTGGTGAAGGAACTGATACCATTAAGAGCAAGCTTGGTGAAGCTTGATAGGTAAAAGAACCAACTCTGACACAAACCAACAGAACCAGAGTTGATTAGATCAAATCTGAAACTCAATGTAAAGGCATCTTTGAATAAATATAGTAGAGTACCATATCAGCCGAACAGATACTTCAGTTTCTAGATTCGAGATAGAGATTTGATCTCCCATATGGATGCAATACAGGGATCTAACATTGAGAAGAAGCTTGGAGCCATTAAATCTGAAATGAAATCTATAAAGATCAACGATGTATGGACATTCATTGGTTCACCGGAAGGGGTAAGACCCATAAGGTGTGAGTGGATTTTGGATGGATAAAAGGTGTAGATGGAAATGTGGAGACCTATTAATTCTATCGATTGCCAAAGAATTCCATTAAAGTTATAGTATTGACTATAACGAGATGGTTTTCTTGTGGCAGTCCTTAAGTCCATTTAGATTGAATCAAGCTTCTTAGAGTTAGAATATATATTTTGAATATATGGCTTCATTAAGAATGAAGTAGAATCATGTATGTATAAATGGGCTAATAGTTCTGTAAAATCATTCTTTGTGCTGTTTGGATAAAATTCCCTTAATCGAGAATGACATCCCTACATTACAGAAAATAAAAGTTTAGTTGTCATCTCTGTTCTCCATAAAGATTTGGAAGGTTATGAGAACCATCCTTAAATATTTATGAAATACTAAGGACCAATGGCTCATTTTTGAAGAATCTGACTTAAAATCTGTGAAATATTGATTCTAATTTTTAGTCAGATGGGAATAACATAGTTATGTCAGATTGTGTTTTTATCCTAAAAGGATGAGTGACATATTGGAAAGGTTCCATGCAATAGTTAGTAGCCAATTTTATTTATGATATAGAGTTCTTTGCAGTATTTGATGCTGGTAAAGAAGTTGTTTGGTTATGAAAGTTCATTAGCAAGCTTAGAGAGGCACCCTCCATTGATGGTCCAGTTCTTCCGTATTAACAGCACTACTAAAGCCATAGCTCAAGTTGAAGAACTGATGTTCCATCTATGAACCAAACACTTTTTGTATTACAATCATCTTATTCGATAAGATCGAAATAAAGTCAACCTCAGGAAGATCGACTGAAAGGAGAACTTGACCGACCCATTGACTAGAGCAATTAGATCTAATGAGTTTGATGATCTTAAATGGAAGATGGGTATTTGATACCAATCTGATTGGCTTTAGTCTAAGTGAGAGTTGTTGGAAAATATGTCCTAAAGACAATCATCGAGATTATAGATGATTGTGCTTTATATAAGTATATGAATTATAAAATGATAAATATTATCTGGTAGATTCATTATAAGGAATATATATCTTCTAAAATAGAACTCATATGTTATGATGAAGTCTTTAGAACTACTTTCGAAATGATAAAGGAGGATTTATCATGTGGTTTTTAAATCCTGCTCGCGACCAAATGATACAATTGTCATAAGATGATAATTGTATCGAGTACAAGTCATTGTATGCCATATTAGTTGGTAATCCTCTTAACCAAGATGTGTAGTGACACGGATATGGCATACGGGTGATATGTAGGAGTATATTTTACTGAGCATGACCACTTTCAGAGTACTCTGCTGTCAATAGTTGCTCTGATGGGATATGGGTATATATGTCCCTCGGACCTGAGGCTATCTTGGTGACTTGCAAGCAACTCACTGTGCTTTGGTGCCAGACTATCCGAATTTCTAATTCAATGACGGAAGGTTTCTGGGTACAGTCAAGTACTTGTGAAGTCTGAGTACAAGTAAATATGAGATTGACCGCTCCAAATAAAATTGAAGATGATGCATCATTGTGTTTTAATTTCACAAAACTTTGGCCAAAGTAGTCCTAGTGAGGAGTCACAGGATTTTTGAGATTAAAACACAATGTGGATCATTTTTTTTTGAGTTGACAGTTTAACCCAAAGTCATCTTTGAGCATCGAATATCAAAGGGATGAATTATACGGTAACTATATCCACATGGGTTTTAGAGTGTTGTTGGGAATATATTCGATCTATCCAGATGTCGAGTCCCATTGCTAGTTGGTTACATCGATTAGTATAGAAATTATTCTTATGCTATCGGTTTAGGTTCAAACCTATGGGGTCACACACATAGAAGTACCTGTCTGATCAAATGGCTGATCGATGATTATGAATCGTTGAAGGATTTAATTATCAATTTGATTGATGATTAATCTTATGCAAAGATTGTAATAAATTATTTACTAATGATTAATAAATTAAAAAAATAATTAATTACTAATAAGATTGTTAATTATCTCAATTTAATTAAGTAATAGAGATTGGATTAGATCTAATTAAATTGGATTCAATTAGATTGGCTTTGGATTAATTGGATGCAGTCCTATTGAACAACAGGGCTTATTGTAATTGATCTCAAAGATGTATGAATTTAAAATTATTTTAAATTGAATATAATTTAATTAGTTTGATATAGATTTGGATTGGATCTAATCCTACGAAATAATAGGCTTGATTGGATCAAACCCTAATGTCAAATGAAGCACCTGATCTCCATTTAGAATTAATCCCTGGATCAATGGAGTTTTAATCTAACTAATTACAAATTTAATTGGGGCCTAATAATCGGGCTAAGATCTAATTAGTTAGTTGGTTATAACTAATTCCTATGTTAGTTAGGATTGGATCTAAGAATTAGTTAGAATTTGACCAAGATCTTGAATCCTATTTGGAATAGGACTAAACCCAAACCAAGCCACCCAATGTGGTAATTAATTCCTCATGCTCTACTCTCTTTAACATAAGATCCCACACCCCAAAAGAAGTGTGCACCCTCTCCTCTCTTTCGTGAAAAAATAGGGTGCCTCTCCATCATTTCTTTGTCGCCAAAAACAAAAGGGGGCATCCAAGAGTTGGACGCCCCAACATTTACACACCATCTCTCCTCTTCTCCTCCCTTTTTAAAAGGATTTTGTGAGAGTTTCTTATTGATTTTTGGGTATCAAAAAGAGACTTTTCTGCTGGTTATACAGTAAAAAATTGGAGAAGAAATATTCTTCTCAAGAAGAGAAAGATCAAGGAAGAATAAGGGTCTTTTTTCTTACGTGCAGCCTTGAAGAAGAAGGAGTTCTTCTTTCAGATTTTTTTAAAATTTTTTTTTAAATAAAAATTAGATTAAATCTAATTTTTAATATATAGATTTAGAGAAAAAATATCAAAAAAAATTTGATTGGGGTTTGGGGCTCTCTAGAGTTCTAAATCAAGGAAGAAGATGGATCTTCTTTCTTGTGCGCAGCCTTGAAGAAGAAGTTCTTCTTCTAGATTTTTTTTTTTATTTTTTTTAAGATAAAAAAGATTAAATCTAATTTTTAATATAAATATTTATAGAAAAAAAAATTAAAAAATTTGATTGGGCATTTGGGGATCTCTAGAGTTCTAGATCAAGAAGAAAAAGGGAGAAGAAGAGAGAAGAACGGTTCTTCTCTTTGATCTCTCTTTTGGATTTTTCTAGATCTCAAAATTTTATATGATTTTTAATATAAAAAATTAGATTAGATCTAATTTTTATCATAAAAACTCAGAGAAGAAAAGTTCTTCTTAAGGGCATGAAAGGAAGAGAGAAAGGTCCTCACTTATGCATTGAAAATTTAGAAGAAAGGGTTCTTCTCTTGATCTCTATTGTAGAGATCAAATGCATGGATTCAAGAAAAAAAAGAAGAGGGTCTCCTTATTCTTCAATTTTATCATGTTCTTCTTAGATCAATCAAAAGATGGTATCCTTGCGAGCTAGCATTCTTGGAGAGATCGATCAGCACGAAGACTTCGTGTGGATACCCGTAGTGGCCGAATGCGTGTGTGGCTGCCAAGCATCATAAAGAACCATCTATCATAGATTTTGAATGCGATGATCTGCTACCTGCACTTAGGTATAAAGTTTTATATTCAATTAATATTTAGATATGATCTAAATATAGATTAAATATGTCTTGTACTTGCTGAATTTTAGATTTCAGATGTGTATACATGCATATTAGTTTATGTCATAGATCCTGTATGGTGATTTAGATTTGATCTATGCAAGTATTATAGATTAAATTATTTAATCTATGTATATTTCGCTACAAAATTTTTGAAAATACATGCACATCACCCACCACACTATCCTTCCAAGAACCCACAAGTACTTGGGACGAGATGAAAGATAAACTTCATGAAAAATATCTCCCTACCTCCTATCAGCAGCATTTTCTGGATCAATGGCAAAGGTTGACCCAAAGTAGCAAGTTTGTTACTGAGTACATTACCAAATTCGATGAATACCTTATGCGATGTGCTGTTAGCGAAGATCCATCTGTCACCTTGTCACAATTTAGAGCTGGATTAAGGGATAACATACAAAGAGAACTATTTATGCATGAGGTCTATAGCCTAGAATAAGCCTATCAATTAGTCCAGGATTATGAGAGATTCCAAAGGTTGTCGGTAATCCGACAACTTGAGTCACGTAAACCCAATATTCTTGGTCCTAGATCTGACTTTAATCAGATCCCTAGACCCAGCTATAGTCAAAACTCAACCAATCATACCCTACCAATTGGTTCCCCACTGAGAAAGGATGATAAAGGCAAAGGAGCCTTTGTAGAAAATCTGAGAGGTAGTAATTTGGAAACCCAATACTTGAAGTGCAATGGATTAGGTCACATCTTTAGTTAGTGCCCATCTCGAGCTCTACACATTGGAAAGCTAGAAGAAGAGAACCTTAAAAATTCTCTAAGAGATGAAGAAGTATACATTAAGTATACATTGCAGACACTGAGTTAGCCGAAGCTTATGAAGAATCTAGTACTTTGGAAGAAGTTGACCCAGAAGAGAGATTGGGCATAGTAAGATGCATTTTAGTCCAGCAAAAAAAAATGAAGATTGATGTAGAACTATCATTTTTCACATCTTTATAGGTCAGAAAAGTAAAGTATGTAAGATCATCATTGATAGTGGTAGTTGTGTCAACACTATTTCATCTAATGCTATGTCAAAACTTTATATGACATCCATAGATCACCCGAAACCATACAAGGTCGCTTGGATAGATGCATCATCCATCTCAGTTAGGCACCATTGTCTGGTCCCTATTAAATTTCGATCTTATCAAGAGAAAGTGTGGTGTGATGTTATGCCCATGGATATAGGAAGCATAATCTTAGGAAGGCCTTGGTTGTTCAATCAAGATGCAACTCTTCATGGTAGATCCAACTCTTGTACATTCATGAATAGGGACAAAAAAATTATGATATACCCTTCACCCCCTAGAAGCGTAAAGAAGAATGGTCCTTTAGAGTCCAAAGAAGAGAAGCAGAATAAAAACTTACATTTAATTAGTGTAAAAGAATTTAAAAAATATTTAAAAGAAAACTCTTCTATTTGGATTCTAGCTGTTAAGGGAGTTAGCATGAAAGAGACAAATCATCACCCTCAGGAGACAGCAAGCCTCTTAGAAAGCTTTAAGGATGTCTTTTCTGAGGATCTTCCAGATCACTTACCACTTATGAGGAATATCCAACACGCAATAGACCTTATTTTAGGAGCTACCTTACCCAATCTATCCCACTTTCACCTTAATCCCACAGAGCATGCTGAGCTGAAACATTAAGTAGAAGAATTCCTTAGGAAGGGATTTGCTAGAGAAAGTTTAAGTCCTTGTGTTGTATCTACACTCTTGACTCCCAAGAAGGATGGAACTTGGAGAATGTGTGTGGACAGCCGGGCAATTAACAAGATAATGATAAGATATCGATTTTTGATTCTCTGACTTGATGACATGCTAGACATGATAGCTGGATCCACTATTTTCTCCAAGGTTGACTTAAAGAGTGGATACCATCAGGTTAGAATTAGACCTGAAGATGAGTGGAAGACCACTTTCAAAATGAAAGATGGTCTTTATGAATGGTTGGTCATGCCATTTGGTCTGTCTAATGCCCCTAGCACATTTACGAGACTCATGACTCAAGTGCTATGACAATTTATGGGCACATTTGTGGTCGTGTACTTTGATGATATTCTCATTTATAGCAAGATTGAGGAAGACCACTTAGAGCATCTCCGTCAAGTGTTCCAGACTCTTAGAATTGAAAGCCTATTTGCAAATATCAAGAAATATGATTTCGTGACCACACGCATCATTTTCTTAGGTTTTGTTATAACCCCCGATGGTATGTCTATGGATCCTGAAAAAGTACGTGCAATTAGAGAATACCTTGTACCCCAAATCATTCACGATGTCAGAAGTTTTCATGGTTTAGCAGCTTTTTATTGAAGATTTATTAAGGGGTTTAGTACGATTATGACTCCCATTACGGATTGTATAAGAAAAGAAGCCTTTGAATGGATCAAGGCTACTAACCAAGCTTTTTATGAAATTAAGGATTATATGACCAGCGCTTCTGTGTTACGCCTGCCAGATTTCTCTAAAGTTTTTAAAGTTGTCTGTGATGCATCCGAGATAGGAATTGATGGAGTCCTTAGTCAAGAGGGTCATCCCGTGGCTTTCTTTAGTGAAAAGCTAAATGACACTAAGCGCAGGTATTCCACCTATGATAAGAAATTCTATGTAGTGGTCCAAGTTTTTAGATTTTGGAGGCACTACTTGCTTCCATAAGAATTTGTCCTGTATTCTGACCACAAAGCTCTTAGGTTTCTCAACTCCTAGAAAAAGTTAAACCCTAGGCATGGAAAATAGGTTGAGTTCCTTCAGTCTTACACCTTTGTGTTGAAACACCATGCCAATATTGATAACCATGTTGCTGATGCGCTCTTAGGACCGAACTGCAAATGCACTCCATCAAAGAGCAGATCTTTTATTGACAGTGAGTGTTAAGATCACCGGCTTTGAAAAATTGAAAGAGGATTACGATGACTGTTCGGACTTTGAAAAAATTATGTCTTCACTCCGACAAGGACAATCTAGAGAAATTAGTGAATATACCTTTCAGGATGGATATTTTTTCAAAAATAATATGTATCCCACGTACCTCTGTCCATGATTTTCTGGTATGAAAATTGCATGTGGGAGGTTTATCCGAACATTTCGATAGGATCAAAACTATAGAGACCATAGAACATCAGTTTTATTGATTGAGTTTGAAAAGAGAAATAGCCAAAATTGTTGTCCAAGGTCGAACCTGCACTATAGCTAAACAGTGTAGACAAAATACTGGCTTATCACCCCACTACCTGTTCCTAATTGTCCATGGAAAGATGTGAGCATGGATTTTGTTTTAGGATTGCCACATACAGTCAAAAAGAATGATTTTATTTGTGTGGTAGTGGATTTGTTTTTGAAAATGGCCCATTTTCTTCTCTGTTCAAGGTCCTCCGATGCCTCTAAAATTGCTCATCTTTACTTTGATGAAATTGTCTGACTGCATGGATTATCTGAATCGATTGTGTCTGATAGGGGTGTTAGGTTTGTTAGCTATTTTTGAAAGATTTTATGGCACTTAATGAGAATAAAATTAAAATTTTTGTCAGCATATCACCTCCAGACTGATGGTCAAACCAAAGTGGTAAATAGAAGTTTAGAAAATTTACTTCAGTGTTTAGTTAGTGAGAATATGAGAAATTGAGACTTGCTGTTATCTAGAGCCGAATTTGCATACAATAGTTTCGTTAATAGGACTATTGGCATGAGTCCCTTCGAGGTTGTGTATGGCCATCACCCTAAAAAAATGGTTGATCTCATTCCTATACCCTTGCATACTAGAACATTTGAAATAGCAGAATCATTTGCACAACACATTAAGAATCTACACAAAAAAAAATGTAAAGAAAATTAATGTTAGCAATCAAATTTATAAATAACTAGCAGACTCACACCGACGAGCCCATGATTTTACTGAAGGTGATTATGTTATGATTTGGATTAGACCAGAACAGTTTCCTTCGGGAACCATCAAAAAATTGCATGCACATGAAGCAGGCCCCTTTAAGATCTTAAAGAAAATTAGACCAAATGCATATAATGTAGATTTACCGCTTGATTATGGCATTAGCTTTACTTTTAATGTTTCAGATCTGGTTAAACAAGTAATTCTGGATAAATAAGTAATTTCCACTAGGAGGAAAGGATATCAAAGGTACTTGGTTCATTAGCAAGGCTGGTCTGAGTTTGAGGACACATGGATAACTCGAGAAGAGTTGCAAAGAATTGATCCTGATCTACTCGAGCACTATCAAAGTCGAGGTGGCCATTATTCAATGGAGTCAAATTCTCTCCAGCCTGAGAGAATTGGTGTTGACACCAATCATCATGATTCATTATGGCTTGAATGTTGATAAAGTCTTTTTATTTCTGTAATCCTTTTATTTTGAGTTCTGTAATTTTTATTTTGAGTCCCGTAACTTAAATTAGGTTTGCATTATAATTGAGTTCTAGATCGAGTAGTAACTTAAGGAGTCTCATGGTCAACCACTTAGAGGCATACCATTTGAAGACACAGGACCAAATGAGTGCTACCCTCTCACGTGCTCTTCACGATGATTTCAGATCTCCATGGCTTCTTCACGTAAAAAATCCATCATCCTCCTCATCGCATGCCATCAGATTATCGCCTTCTCAATGCCTTCCTCAAAACTCGCGATCCATCTCCATCGCTAACACCTGCCTCAATATTACTCTGTTGAGGTTGTTAGGTTCTTCTTTTAAAAGAAAAAATAATGATCTTGTAATTGATGATTGATTGAAAAAAAAAAAAAATATTTCTTGATCTCATGAGTTCTCTTCTTCCTCCCCCCTCTCCATCTTTCTTCTTCTTTCCCTCTCTTCCTTCTCTTCTCATAAGTCTTGCTCAATTGAAGAATGAAGTATCCAACCAATCTGCAGGATCTCAACACATTAACCTATAAGATCCCAACACATTAACCCTCTTTCCCAATGGTTATTTCCTCCTTATGTCACAATTCTTCACATGCTCGGATCGAATCCCTTTGTTTTTGGATAACAGAAAGAATTGCCAACAACCATGGCCTGATTTAACGTTCGAATCCTCCCTCATCCAGAAGTCTTTATCGATGTGTTTGTGAGATCCCTTACTTCTAAATGAATCTCTAAGTAGATCATTATTGTAAAAAGTTAATCCTGTATTTGTTTATTAATTAGATCTAAATTTTTTAATTGTGATTTGATGCCCTAATCATGGATGGTTTCTCAATCATCTACGATCTTTTTCTAGATCTAGGAGATTGAACTATTTGCATGCATAATAGTAATCTCTTTCTAATTTTAATATAATCACCTCCGTTATCATTGTTTGTTAGTTATCTATTGCATTGTTATTAATTTTATTTGCTTGCATCCTTTAGAACTTGCCTCATCCCACATCAGGACCCCTCCTAGAACATCATAATATAGTAGGGTGTCAGAAAGGAGAAATTGAACACTGTTAGATATGGTTCGGTCTATGATGGACTTTGCGTATCTGCCCATCATTTTTTGAAGATATGCTCTTGAAACTGCCTGCTACATTTTTAATAAGATCCCTAGCAAGTCTATCAATAAAACATCATATGAGATATGGTTAGGGCGTAAGTCGGTGCTTTCACACTTTAGATTTTGGAGAAGTCTGGCTTATATCAAGCATTTAAAGATAGATAAGCTTAATCCTAGATCCGATAAATGCTTGTTTGTAGAATACACTAAGGAAACTAAAGGGTATTATTTCTACCTCGCTGAAGAATAAAAAGTGTTCGTTAGCAATAGAGCAATCTTTTTAGAAAAAGAGTTTCATGGGGAAAGAACTAATGCCACTAAAATCAAACTTAGCGAAGTTTGTGAGGTAGAAATACTGGCACAAATAGAATTAGATTTGATTGGAGAATCAAATTCAAAATCTGTAGAGGCATCATTAAGGAGATCCAATAGAGTACCACGTTAACGGGACAGATACTATAGTTTCTTGATCCGAGATGGTGACCCTATCGAATTAGATGAGAACGACGAGGATCCAATCACCTACATGGATACTATGTCAAGGTTCGACTTTCAGAAATGGCTTGATGCCATGAAATCTAAGATGATGTCCATGGGGATCAATGATGTGTGGACATTAGTTGATCCACCTAAAGAGATTAAACCCATAGGGTGTAAATAAATTTTTAAAAGGAGTGGATGGAAAGATAGAGACATGTAAAATCCCTTTAGTTGCCAAGGGATACCATCAGCATTATGGTATTAACTATGACAAGATGTTCTCTTCCGTGGCAATACTCAAGTTCATCCAGATCATGGTTGCGATAGCGGCATACTTAGATTTTGAGATCTGGTAAATAGATGTCAAAACCACCTTCCTTAACGGGGAGCTAGAAGAAGAGATATATATGATACAACCTAAAGAGTTTACATCCTCATATGAGTCTAAAGTATGCAAGCTAAATAGATCCATCTATAGATTGAAGCAAGCATCTAGAAGTTAGAACATGCATTTTGATAAGAAGATCAAAATGTATGTTTCTGTTAGGAATGGAGAAGAGCCTTGTGTCTACAAGTGGACTAACGATTTTGCAGTCATCTTCTTTATACTGTATGTAGATGACATACTGTTAATAGAAAATGACATCCTAGCTTTGTAAAGTGTAAAGCTGTAGCTATCATCATAGTTCTCCATTAAGAATTTGGGAAAAGCATCCTACATCCTAGGAATGAAGATCTATAGAGATAGATTTAGAAGGTTGCTTGGGTTGTCCCAATCTATGTATATTGATGCTATGCTGAAACGGTTCAGCATGGAGAATTTTAAAAAGAACTATTTATCGATAGGTCAAAAAAATTTTCTCTCTAAGAAGGATTGTCTGATAACCCCTCAAGAGAGAGAGCGTATGAGTAGAATCTCATATACTTTGACTGTGAAATCTATCATGTACGCCATAACGTATATGAGACCGGATGTAGCCTATTCACTAAGAGTAGTGAGTAGATACCAATCTGATCCAGGAGAGAACCATTGAAAGGTTGTGAAAATAATCCTTAAGTATTTGAGAAATACTAAAGGCCAATGGCTTATTTATGGAGACACTGACTTGAAACTTATGGGATATATTAATTTCAGTTTTCAATCAGATCATGATAAAAGCAAATGCATGTCGGGCTACATGTTCACCATGAATGAAGGAGTGATTTATTGGAAGAGTTTCAAGTAATATATGGTAGCTAACTCAATATGTGAAGCAAAATATGTTGCATTATTTGCTGCTACAAAAGAGGCTATTTGGTTGAAGAAGTTTATCATTGAACTTTGAGTGGTTTCCTTTATTGATGGTCTAGTTTTACTATATTGTGATAGTATTGGAATGATAGCACAAGCAAAAGAATCCAAGTCCTATCACAGAATCAAACACATTCAACGATGCTATCATCTTGTCCACAAAATTATGGATCGAGGTGACGTCGATTTATAAAAGATTGACGAAAAAGAGAACCTAGCTGACCCCTTCACTAAAGCTCTCAAGATCAAACATTTTGATGATCATAAGTGAAAGATGGGTATAAGATACTGATCTGATTGGCTTTAGTACAAATGAGAGTTGTTTGGAATTATTTTCTCAAGTCAATTAGCTTATTGTAAACAATTAAATTTTGTATATAATTTATTGATCAATGAATAAAAGTTATTTTAGTATTTTTTATCATAAGATGTACATCTTCATTATTAGAACTATTGTGTTGTGATGAAGTCCTTAGAACTATGATCAATAAAGAAAGATTTATTGAATAGTTTTTAAATATATTTGTGACTAAATAATACACCATTAATAGGACAATGAGGTTTCTCGAGGACAAGTTATTGTGTGCCATATAGATTGATTGTTCTCATAATCAAGAAGTACGGAGACACTGGTATGGTATACAAGTGAGATGTAGGAGTTCATCATCACTGAATAAGTGACTCACCTATTAAGTGCTCTACTGTTAAGAACAGCTCACGAAACGTATGGACATAAGTATCCCTCAGACCTGAGATTATCATAGTGACTTGCAAGCAACTCACTGTGCTTTAATCTTGAACTATCTGCATTTCTAATGCAGTGATGGAAGGCTACTGGGTATAGTCAAATACTTGCGAAGTCTGTGTGTGGATCAAGATGGGATTGATCCCTCCGAATTATAGGAGTCAATGCATCATAGAATTTTAGTTTAGTAAAATTTTAGCTAAGATAATCCATGTGATATATTTGAAAGATAGAAATATGATGTAGATAACTGTTTCAGGATTGATAGTTAAACCCTATGTCACCTTGACCATTAGGATCAAAGGGATGAATTATACGATAACCATTTGTCAAGGTTCTTGAATATTACTTTATAATTATTTGATCTATCCAGACATCGTGCATTATTGCTAGATGATCACTTTGATTAGTATAGAAAAGAGTTCCTATACTATCGATTTAGTGTACAAACCTATGGAGTCGCGTACAAAAGTCAAACAACGTACAAAAGAATTGATCGAATATTTGTGTGTTTAATTTGAAAGTATGAGACTTGATTGAACATGTAGATTAACTTAATTAAAAATTAAGTTATAGGTCATATAGAATTAAACACTAACTATGTCCAGTTACCACTATGCATGAGGTGCAGGTTTGATTTTGAGGATGAATTAAATCAAATCAATGATCTATGTAATTATAAGAGATTCAACTTGAGTCATAATTACTTTAGATCAGATCTAATTTAATTAGACTTAATTTTATTAAGTCTTAATTGGGTTAATTATCTAAGATAGATTTGGATAAAAATTTTAATTGGATTAGGATCAGCAGTCTTTTCAAATTTGATTTGAATCAGGTTCAAATTGGATTCAAATTGAGTTAAATCTAAACTAAATCTGATTTGGTCCACTTAGCCATGTGTCCTAGCTATTCTCTCTGAAGAGAAGTATGGTGGGTGATGTGCATATATTTTTTAAAATTTACAGTAGAATATATATAGATTAAATAATTTAATCTACAATGCATGTATAGATCACATTTAAAATCTCCATACGAGATCTATGACATGAACTAGTATGCATGTATCCAAAACTAAAATCTAAAATTCAGCAAGTATAGATCATATCTATGTGTAATTAGATCATATCTAATTCATATTTAGATCACATTTAAAAATTAATTGAGATCAAAACCTCATATCTGAGCGTGGATAGTAGATCACTGCATTCGAAATCTATGATAGTTGGTTCTTCATGATGCTTGATAGACGCACACGTGTCTGGCCTCTATGAATATCCACACGAAATCCTTGTGCTGATCGATCTCCTCGGGAGTACTAGCTCGCGAAGACACCATCCTTTGGCTAATCTAAGAGAAATATGATGAAGATGAAAAATAAGGAGATCCTCTCCTTTTCTTCCTGGATCTATGCATCTAATCTCTATAATAGAGATCAAGAGAAGAACCCTTTCTTCTCAATTTTTCTATGCATAAGAGAGAACCTTTCTCTCTTCCTTTCATGCCTTTGAGAAGAATTTTTCTTCTCTAATTTTTTATGATAAAAATTAAATCTAATCTGATTTCTTATGCTAAAAATTATATAAATTTTTGAGCTCAAAAAAAAATCCAAAAGAGAGATCCAGGAGAAGAACCGTTCTTCTCTGTTCTTTTCCTTTTTTCTTCCTTAATTTAGAACTCTAGGAACCCCCAAACATCAAACAAAATTTTTTTGATATTTTTTTTCTAAATCTTCATATAAAAAATTAAATCCAATCTAATTATCATCTTAGAAAAAAATAAAAAAAAATTAAAAGAAGAACTCCTTCTTCTTCAAGGCTGCGCACAAAAAAGAAGATCCTTCTTTTTCTTTAATCTAGAACTCTAGAAAGTCCCAAACATCCAATCAAATTTTTTTGATATTTTTTTTCTAAATTATTATATAAAAAATCAAATTTAATCTAATTTTTATCTTTAAAAAAATAAAAAAAATCTGAAAGAAGAACTCCTTCTTGTTGCTCCTAGATTGATTTTGATGATTACAAAGCAGATTGAAGGGATACAAATAATTTTAAATTGAAAAAGTCTTTATGCTCTTCAAGGGCAAAATTGTAATTTTACTAAAATCTTGATTTGATAGTATCAATTGATAGAACAAATGATTTGTAAACTATTGGTGAAAATTTCATTATTTTTGGACTTATATTTTTGAAGTTATGAAGGTTTGAAGTGCATGAGTCGACTCATGAGTCAACTCATGGCACTATGAGCTGACTGGCATGCAAAAAAATTCTCATGGCACGCTGGATTTTTGGCTTGGCATGACCTGTGAGTCGACTCATGAGTCGACCCACAAGGCATGAGTCGACTCATGAGTCGACCTCTGCTGATTTCGGCCAAAAAATCCAGAAATTCATGTTTCTGGTCTTTGCAACAGAAGTCGACTCATGAGTCGACTCATGAGTCGACCCCTGCGACGAAAAATGTCAGCAACGGCTATTTTTTTGCCCATTTTAATTGTCTTTTATGCTTCCTAAAAATGCTCTAACGGCTCTTTTTCTGCCTAATATGTTTTCTCTTGCTTCTAATGCTATAAAATGTTTCAAATGGTGAAAGAAATTGCAGATCAATCGACAGATCAAACGAGAGATCAAATTCATTGAGAGGATCCAAAAGATATATGCGAAGTGATCAAAGAAATATTTGAGAGAAAAAGAAAAGAGGATCTAAAATCCACACGAGAGATTGTGAAAGAGATTCAAGAGCATTCAAAGAGTGGATTTGTCACGCCTATTGTTTCAACCTTGATCTAGAGATCTTTCAAAGCCTTCAAGAGATCTTCAATCAACGATCATCTTCTTCTCAAGCATTCATTCAAGCATTCATCCATCTTGAGAAAATTCAAAAAGGGTTTCTTCATTTGAGTAAAGTATTTTTATTGTTATATTCGCTCATTTAAGGAACTGTTATTGTATTAATTTGTGCTCTAAATTTTCTTACTCTTGTAAGTAATTGTTCTTGTTTTTGGAGGATTTTCAAAACAAGGAAAGGTTGATCCGAACCTGAAATCGGAGTGTTTTGGGTTTACTTGTACCCGGAGAAACAAGTAGACTAGCTTGGGATAGCTAGTGTCGGAGTTTCCGACGTTTGTATTCGGATTGAATACAAGTATAGTGGATTGAAAATTCCCAAGTAGGAGCTTGGGGAGTGGATGTAGGTGCAAGGTTGGCACCGAACCACTATAAATCCTTGTGTTTGTGGTGTGCTTTATTGTTTATCTTTATTTCTTTATTTTATCCTTGCATTCTTGCTTTAGGTAATTAATATTGAAATAAAATCTTTGTCTTGTTCATCACAAGTAATTAATTAAGCCTAAACTTGTTAGAAACCCAATTCACCCCCCCTCTTGGGTTGCATAGCTGGGCAACAAGTGGTATCAGAGCCCGGTGCTCTAGCCCTTCTTTGATCTAACAATCAAAGAGCCAAAGATCTATGGCAACCCATGTCGGTACTTCTCTAGCCGAGGGGCAATCTACAAACCGACCTTCACTTTTCAATGGGTCTAATTACACCTATTGGAAAGCTCGGATGAAGATATTCATACAAGTACTCGACTATGATATGTAGAGTATCATAGTGAACGGTCCTCACACACCCACCAAGATTATAGATGGTGAGGAATCAACCAAACCCGAGAAAGAATGGGATGAGGTTGATAAGAAGTTGGCACAATTAAATGCCAAAGCTATGAATGTTCTTTATTGTGCACTAGATGCAAATGAATTTAATCGCATTCCTACTTGTGCATCTGCTAAAGAAATATGGGATAGGTTAGAAGTAACCCATGAGGGAATAAATCAAGTAAAAGAGACTAAAATAAACATGCTAGTGCATAAATATGAATTGTTCAAAATAGAACATGATGAGTCCATAACTGCTATGTTTACTCGTTTTACTGATATAATTAATGGTTTGAAGAGTCTTGGCAAATCTTATACTAACAGTGAACTTGTAAGGAAGATTCTCAGGTCACTACCAAGAACTTAGGAAGCCAAGGTGACTGCCATCCAAGAAGTAAAGGACTTGAACACTCTACCTCTAGAAGAGCTTCTTGGATCCTTGATGACTCATGAACTTAGCATGAAGCAACATCAAGAGGATGAAGTCAAAAAGAAAAGAACCATTGCCCTCAAATCCACAACTTCGCCTGATTATGAAACGGATGACACTGAAGATGAAGAACAGGATGAAGAGATGGCACTCATCATCCGAAAATTTAAGAAGTTTTTAAGAAAAAGGAAACAGGGGATGAGAAAGAAGTTCACAAAAGGAGAACAAAGCAAAGAAAAAGAGAAAGATCAACCCCTTATATGCTACGAGTGCAAGAAGCCGGGATATTTCAGATTCGAATGTCCACAACTGAAGAAAGGTCCCGAAAAGTTCAAAAAGAAAGCAATGATGGCGACTTAGAGTGCAAGTGATGACTCAAGCTCCGACGAGGAAACCTCAACAGATCAAGCCAACCTGTGCCTGATGGCACACAAAAATGAGGTAACTTCTGAATCCACTGGTGAATTTACTTTTGAAGAATTGCATGAAGCATTCTATGATTCAATTGATGAATTAAAGAAACTAGGGAAGAAAAACAAAGAACTGAAATTGAAAAATCAGTCCTTAGTGAAACAAGCTGAAAACCTTTCAATTGAAAAATTCACCTTGATTCAAGAAAATCAAAACTTAAAGGATGAAATTAACAAGCTGAAATCTATAGTAGATAAGTTCACCTTAAGCTCAAACAAACTAAATATGATTCTTGATAATCAGAAGGCTATATATGATAAGGCTGGACTTGGCTATAAACCCCTGAAGAAACAAAAATTTCTGAAGGATATTTATGTAAATTATTCAAGTAACAAGTCTACAAATATTACTTGTTTCAAATGTGGAAGAATAGGACATAAATCATACACATGTCTTATTAACAAATATGCAAACACAAAGAAAATATGGGTTCCAAAAGGAACCATTTTGACTAACCTAAAAGGACCCAAGAAAGCTTGGGTACCTAAGACAGAAACTTGACCTTTGCTTGCAGGTGTGTCTAGCATCCCAAGAAGGAAACAAGAAATGGTATCTTGACAGTGGATGCTCGAGACACATGACTGGTGATGAATCACAATTCATCACGCTTGATGCTAAGGATGGAGGGATGGTTACCTTTGGAGATAATGGCAAAGGAAAGATCATCGGGATAGGTAACATTGGTATCACTCCCTCCAAATACATTGAGAATGTTTTATTAGTTAAAGGTTTAAAGCATAACTTACTTAGCATTAGTCAATTCTGTGATAAAGGGTATAAAGTAGTTTTTGAATCATCTGTTTGCATTGTGACTAGTCCTATTAACGATGGCATTAAATTTATAGGACATAGGCATGGCAATATTTATATGGTAGATTTGAATGACTTAGCCAAATTAGACATGCATGCCTAGTATCCTTGAATGCTAAAATTAATGAAACTAGTTGGTTGTGGCATCGCAGACTTGCACATATTAGCATGCATTCTCTTTCAAAATTAATTAAAAAGGATTTAGTTCTTGGTTTGCCAAAACTGAATTTTGAAAAGGATAGAATTTGTGATGCATGCCAATTAGGAAAACAAACTAGAGTTTCAGTTAAATCCAAAAGTACTGTTTCAACTTCTAGACCTTTAGAGCTCTTACATATGGACTTATTTGGACCAACCAGAACCACTAGTCTAGGAGGAAAATGATATGGCTTTGTAATTATAGATGATTACTCTCATTTTACTTGGGTTTTCTTTTTGGCTCACAAAAATGAAACTTTTCATATTTTCACTAAATTTCATCGAAAAGTCTCTAATGAAAAAGGGTTTTCAATTCAAAATATTAGAAGTGATCATGGAACTGAATTTGAAAATCAAGATTTTAAAAATTTTTGTGATGAAAATGGAATTGGCCATAACTTCTCTACTCCTAGGACACCCCAACAAAATGGGGTAGTTGAAAGGAAAAACAGAACCTTAGAAGAAATGGCCCGTACCATGCTTTGTGAAAGCAACCTTCCAAGATATTTTTGGGTGGAAGCAATTAACACAGCATGTTACATTTTAAATCGTGCTTTAATTAGATAATTTTTAAAGAAAACCCCCTATGAACTTTGGAAAGGAAGAAAACCAAATATTGCATATTTTCATATTTTTGGTTGCCGATGTTTTGTATTAAATAATGGCAAAGAAAAACTTGGTAAATTTGATGCAAAATCAGATGAAGCAATCTTTCTAGGTTACTCCTCCACTAGTAAAGCATTTAGAGTTTTCAACAAAAGAACCTTAGTAGTTGAGGAGTCCATACATGTTGTTTTTGATGAATCTAACGATCTTCCTTCAAGGAAGAATGAGGGTGTTGATGATGCAGATTCACTAATAGAATGTATGAAGGAGATCACTCTGAAAGATTCAACAACTCCAGAAGACAAGGATCAAGAAGACGAACAAAATGAGAGAGGTGAAGAAACTCAAGAACAACCTCAAGGTACAAATGACCTACCCAAGGGATGGAGGTATGTTCACAACCACCCTAAGGAGTTAATTATTGGCGATCCTATGCATGGGGTAAAAACCCGTTCTTCACTTAGAGATGTAGTTAATCATTGTGCTTTTGTATCTCAACTTGAACCTAAAACTTTTGAAGAAGCTGAAAATGATCATAACTGGATTAATGCAATGCAAGAGGAACTTAATCAATTTGAAAGAAATAATGTATGGACCTTAGTATCTAGACCTAAAGGTTATTCAATAATTGGCACAAAATGGGTCTTTAGAAACAAATTAGATGAGCATGGAAATGTAATTAGAAATAAAGCAAGACTGGTTGCTAAGGGATATGATCAAGAAGAAGGAATTGATTTTGATGAAACCTTTGCACCTGTTGCTAGATTAGAAGCTATTAGACTTCTACTTGCATATGCTTGCTTTATGAAATTCAAATTATTTCAAATGGATGTTAAAAGTGCATTTTTAAATGGATATATTGCTGAAGAAGTATATGTAGAACAACCCCCTGGATTTGAAAATCATGCTTTTCCTAATCATGTCTTTAGATTAAATAAAGCTTTATATGGATTAAAACAAGCACCTAGAGCATGGTATGAAAGGCTAAGCAAATTTCTACTAAATAATGGTTTCACAAGAGGTAATGTAGATACAACCCTATTTATTAAAAGAAATCAAAATGATATGCTAATTATACAAATTTATGTTGATGACATAATTTTTGGGTCTACTAATGAATCTCTTTGTCAAGACTTTGCTAAGCTTATGCAGGGGGAGTTCGAGATGAGCACGATGGGAGAACTCACCTTCTTCCTCGGACTCCAAATCAAACAATCAAAAGAGAGAATCTCCATCACCCAAAGCAAGTACACCAAGGAACTACTCAAAAGATTTGGAATGGAGAACTGCAAACCAATTGGCACACCAATGAGTCCCTCATGTAAGCTTGACAAGGATAATGAAGGTAAATGTGTAGACTTAAAATACTATAGAGGTATGATTGGCTCATTATTATATTTAACTGCAAGTTGGCCTGATATCATGTTTAGTGTTTGCTTATGTGCTAGATATCAATCTAATCCTAAAGAATCTCATTTGAATGCTGTTAAAAGAATCCTTAGATACTTAAATGGTACTCAAACTCTAGGGTTATGGTACTCTAAGGACTCACAAATTAATTTATTAGGATATTCAGATGCTGATTTTGCTGGATGTAAATTAGATAGAAAAAGCACAAGTGGAACTTGCCAATTTCTTGGAGTTAACCTAATCTCATGGTTTAGCAAGAAACAAAATTCGGTAGCACTGTCTACGGCTGAGGCCGAATACATTACAGCCGGAAGTTGTTGTGCTCAAATCCTGTGGATTAAGCAATAACTCGAAGACTTTGGAATCAAACTTAATGAAACACCAATAAGATGTGACAACACAAGTGCCATAAATCTATCTAAAAATCCAATTCAACACTCAAGATCCAAACATATTGAAATAAGACATCATTTTATAAGAGAACATGTTCAAAACAAAAATATAATTCTTGAATATGTTTGTACTGAAAATCAATTAGCTGATATCTTTACAAAGGCCCTTAGTGAGGATAGATTCTGTGAAATTAGGAGAAATCTAGGAATTCTAGATCCATATGTCTAAAATTTCTCAATTTCCAAGAATTGATGTCAAATATTCTTAGAGCTCAATTTCCAACATCTACCCTGGTCCCAAAAGCTCAAGTTTATCATTCTAAAAACTTATCTTTGAGCAAAGCTCCTTCTCCCAAAATTTTAAATTTTTTTGGAATTTATTCATATTTTTCCTGATTTTCTGAACTTCATGAGTCGACCCCCATGAGTCGACTCAATGGCAAGATCCCACGAACTTCCAACGGGTTCATTATTTTTATACTGGATCCCTGTTCGTGAGACGACTCATCTTCTCATCGTCCCCCTTCCAAAAGCCGTCTTCTCCAACTCTTTTTGTTGCAAATCCAAGGATCAAATTCGAAACAATTCTCCCTCCTTCTCTCCACCAAAAATCGCCACCTTAGAAAGGGATTTTTTGTGCTTTCTCGCATTGCTTGGCATGGTTGGAACGTGCCCTAGCACTTTACCGAACTTCCAAAATTCACTTCTTTTCTCCACCAAAATCCTTCTTTACTCTCTTGTGATCCCTCCTCCACTCAATTCAAGTCTTCTTATCTGCTACTTTATTGAATATGGCTCCGAAGATGAAACTTCCCCAAAGAAGAAAGTCAATCCGTGAGCCTGAAGAAATTGTCCGAAAAAAAAAGGCTTGCTCAGTCTTCAACTGCTCCCACTCCAGTTTCAGTACCTGCTCAAGGTCCCTCTCAATCCCTCCAAAGCCCCAGTAAGAATCCTCTTTCCGATAGAAAAGTCGAAACCGGAAAAAATATAGATTTTCGGTTCTTTGAGAAAGAGGGCTTTACTCTTGCAAGTAAGATTAAAAATCAAGGATGGAAACTCTACTGCTCCCTTAAGGAAGTCACCTATGTTGACCTAGTCAGAGAATTCTACCAGAATCTACTTTATGGAAGTGGGTCAGTGACTTCAACAGTCAAGGGAATTGATATCTGCTTGGATTCTAGGATATTGGGAGAAATACTTCAGTTGCCTAGTGAAGGATACTCATATATGGAACTCCCAGTAAAAGAAGAGGGGATCAGAATTATTCTAGGAGAAACCTATTCAGGAAGTTTAAACAAATTGGAAGCAAAGATTTTGTCCATTGAGATGAGGGTCCTGCATCAGATGGTAACAAAGCTCTTCTTTCCTAGGAGTGGTAGACATGACTTACTTTCCAGCAGAGATGTATGTGTCATGTTTCATGTCATCACTCAGACCCCCCTGAACCTCCCTGCACTTATGATAGAGGCCATGAGAGAAACTTTGAACAGATCCAAGGCACACTTGCCTTATGGTATGGCCCTTACTAGAGTATTTAGGAGGTTTGGAGTTAGCTGTGAGGGGGAGGCTGCTACTAAGCTCTCTCATGTGGACACTTTCAACCAACACACCCTGCACCGAATGGGATTTATAAAGACTGATGGTGGTTGGATCAAGGGATCTGAGGAGAGAACTGAAGAGAGAACTGAAGAGAGAACTGAAGATAGAGCTGAAGTCAGAACTGAGAGAGAGTAGAAGAAGAAGGTCCATCATCTCCTGTCCATGACTTCAGGGCAGCATCACCAGTTATCCAGTTCATTCCTGATACAGAGGCTGGCCCTTCAGAGTTTACTAGGATGTCCACACCAGTGTATCAGCCAGAGAGCAGAGCACCTCATTCAGAGTTCAGATTGGCTGACGATCAGATCGAGCATAGTTCACAGCGTGTGGCTTCTTTGCTGTCTAGTCAGTGGAGTAGTACTTCTTTTGCACCAGGAGCCACTTCTTCTGATCAGACCATGACTCCCCACATCTCCACTGTATTTCAGATGATATCAGATCAGTCCATCCGGATCCAACAGCTTGAGGACACAGTCTGGAGACTGACTGGCAGAGTTCTTGACTTGCAAGGGCAAGTCCTTGCTTTGGCCCATCCCAAGCCACAGGAGTCAACTATTGAGGTCACAGACCTCACTGCAGAGGCTGGCAGGCTCAGAGGAGCTCTAGAAGGTGGATATGAATTACTGAGGAAAGAGATCCGAGGATCGAGTGAGCATGCTACCACTCAGTTCACTGCTCTACTTCAATCTGTTTCCAGAGCACTGAACGTACTTGATTCTATCAGACTCACACTTTCTGTTCAGTCCTTAGCATCTCAGCGTACTCAGCCTCTCAGTTCATCTCGTTCTCCTGCTCGTGCCAGAGGCAGACGGGGTAGAGGACGCACTTCTGATCCATCAGCTTCTTATACCATATCTGATGACTCCGATCCATGATTTGTCTTGATCATTACTAGGTCCTAGGAGTTAGTGTCTTGTTCTAGGATCTGAATTTTGGGGTCATGTATTGAAAATTAGCTAGTTGACTTTTATGTTAAGAACTATGTAATGAAACAATTATGGTTTTAATGGAATCATCTTTTACTTATATTTCTACCTTTTGTAATGATGTTGATCATATTTTGGTTATATATATTCTCCTTGTTGAAATATTGTCTTCTCTTTGTTGTTGTTTGCTGTTGATAATTGCTATATTAAGGGGGAGCAAACATCTATGATAAACTCTAAAAGGAGAGAAATTAAAGAATGTTTCAGAAAAAAGAAGAGTTAACCATGTTTGATGATGTCAAAAAGGGGGAGAAAACAAAAATTGGAGAAATTAAACAAAAATTAGAGAAATTAAACAAAAATTAGAGAAATTAAACAAAAATTGGAGAAATTAAACAAAAATTTGAGAAATTAAACAAAAATTTGAGAAATTTGGTATCAGACAGAAAGTAAACAAAAAGCCATCCAAAGCAAAACTATAAATTATGAGCAATTAAAGAAAAATTATGAGCAATTAGAGAAAAAGCAATCAAAACTACAAATTATGAGAAATTAATGAATGAATTGAAAATTTAAAGAACAATATCAAAAATACAATGCTTTACATATGCTCACCTTGATACATCTTAAGAAATTTAACTCACTCTGATACACCCTAAAATTTCTTTTAACTTGCTCTGATACATTATAAAATTTGCTCTGATACAGTGTGAAATTTTCTCTGATCTATTGTAAAATCTTTACTGATAACATTGTAAAAATTATTTTTCTTGCTCTGATACATTGCAAAATTTATTTCTTTTCTCTTGCTCTGATATATCTTAAACTCAGAATGAGCTAATACACTTTCAAAATCAACTCGTAAACATACTTTGGCACACATAATTTTTTAGCACATAAGTATTTTTTTGCTCTGATGCTAAAACTAAAATCAAATGAGAATGAAATTTTCAAAATACAGCTCAATCTGATAACAAAAACAAGTTTTCCGCTCTAACACCAAAATCATATAATCAAATGAGCATATCTTCAAATCCTTAAGCAAATGGATAAATTATTTTTGTATATGACCATTTATATTACATGCCAAAAGAATCATACTCTTTTCAAGAATATACACCTATAATGCATTCTTTTGAAATTAGTGATTCACATAAATGTTTTTGTTCAAATGTTTTGTCATCATCAAAAAGGGGGAGATTGTTGCTCCTAGATTGATTTTGATGATTACAAAGCAGATTGAAGGGATACAAATAATTTTAAATTAAAAAAGTCTTTATGCTCTTCAAGGGCAAAATCATAATTTTACTAAAATCCTGATTTGATAGTATCAATTGATAGAACAAATGATTTGTAAACTATTGATGAAAATTTCATTATTTTTGGACTTATATTTTTGAAGTTATGAAGGTTTGAAGTGCATGAGTCGACTCATGAGTCAACTCATGGCACTATGAGCTGACTGGCACGCAAAAAAATTCCCATGGCACACTGGATTTTTGGCTTGGCACGACCTGTGAGTCGACTCATGAGTCGACCCACAAGGCATGAGTCGACTCATGAGTCGACCTCTGCTGATTTCGGCCAAAAAATCCAGAAATTCATGTTTCTGGTCTTTGCAACAGAAGTCGACTCATGAGTCGACTCCTGAAGCATGAGTCGACTCATGAGTCGACCCCTGCGACGGAAAATGTCAGCAACAGCTATTTTTTTGCCCGTTTTAATTACCTTTTATGCTTCCTAAAAATGCTCTAACGGCTCTTTTTCTGCCTAATATG
Organism: Elaeis guineensis; assembly: GCF_000442705.2. NCBI lineage: Eukaryota > Viridiplantae > Streptophyta > Magnoliopsida > Arecales > Arecaceae > Elaeis > Elaeis guineensis. The sequence continues at coordinate 64,690,558 of NC_026002.2, forward strand.
TTTTCTCTTGCTTCTAATGCTATAAAATGTTTCAAATGGTGAAAGAAATTGCAGATCAATCGACAGATCAAACGAGAGATCAAATTCATTGAGAGGATCCAAAAGATATATGCGAAGTGATCAAAGAAATATTTGAGAGAAAAAGAAAAGAGGATCTAAAATCCACACGAGAGATTGTGAAAGAGATTCAAGAGCATTCAAAGAGTGGATTTGTCACGCCTATTGTTTCAACCTTGATCTAGAGATCTTTCAAAGCCTTCAAGAGATCTTCAATCAACGATCATCTTCTTCTCAAGCATTCATTCAAGCGTTCATCCATCTTGAGAAAATTCAAAAAGGATTTCTTCATTTGAGTAAAGTGTTTTTATTGTTATATTCGCTCATTTAAGGAGCTGTTATTGTATTAATTTGTGCTCTAAATTTTCTTACTCTTGTAAGTAATTGTTCTTGTTTTTGGAGGATTTCCAAAACAAGGAAAGGTTGATCCGAACCTGAAATCGGAGTGTTTTGGGTTTACTTGTACCTGGGGAAACAAGTAGACTAGCTTGGGATAGCTAGTGTCAGAGTTTTCGACGTTTGTATTCGGATTGAATACAAGTATAGTGGATTGAAAATTCCCAAGTAGGAGCTTGGGGAGTGGATGTAGGTGCAAGGTTGGCACCGAACCACTATAAATCCTTGTGTTTGTGGTGTGCTTTATTGTTTATCTTTATTTCTTTATTTTATCCTTGCATTCTTGCTTTAGGTAATTAATATTGAAATAAAATCTTTGTCTTGTTCATCATAAGTAATTAATTAAGCCTAAACTTGTTAGAAACCCAATTCACCCCCCCTCTTGGGTTGCATAGCTGGGCAACACTTCTTAAGACAGCGCACAAGAAAAATGACCCTTCTTCTTTCTTGATCTTTCTCTCTTTGGAAAGAAATTTTTTTCTAATTTTTTACTGTAAAATCAGTAGAGAAGCCTCTCTTTGATTCTTAAAAATCAGCAACAAACTCTCATAAAAATTCTTTCAAGAAAGGAGGAGAAGAGGAGAGACAAGGTGCATGAGATATGGGGTGTCCAACTCTTGGACACCCCCTTCTTCCTTTTTTTCTTTTGGGCGACAAGAAAGAGGAAAAGGGATGCCTCTTTCTTTTTCATGGGAGGAAGAGAGGGGGCGTGGCATCCTTTGGGGCATGAAGAATTCTCACGGTGAAAGGGTTGTGGCATGGAGATTAAATATCACATGGGTTGGTTTGGATTAGTCCTATTCCAAATAGGATTCAAGATCTTGATCAAATTCTAACTAATTTTTAGATCCAATCCTAACTAACGAAGGAATTAGTTCTAACAAACTAACTAATTAGGTCCTAATCCAACTATAAAATATATTAGGCCCCAATCAATTTTGGAATTACATAGATTAAAATCTCATTGATCCAGGGATTGATTCTTGATGACGATCAGGGAAGCTATTTGATAATAGGGCTTAATCCAATCAAGTCTATTATCCAATAAGATTTAATCTAGTCAAAGCCTATATCAAACTAGTCTCATTAATTTGATTTTAGATCTCTGAGATCAATTGGAACAAGCTCTATTATTCAATAGGGATGCATCCAATCAATCCAAAACCAATCTAATTGAATCCAATTCAATTAGATCTAATCCAATCTCCATTGCTCAATCAAATTGAGCTAATTAATAATTATATTATTAATTAATTTTTTTTTAATTTTTTAACCATTAGTAAATAATTTATTGCAACCTTCATATAAGATTAATCATCAATCAAATTAATAATTAAACCCTTCAATGATTCATAATCGTCGATCAGTCTTTTGATCAGATAGGTACTTCTATGTGTGTCATCCCATAGGTTCGAACCTAAGTCAGTAGCACAAGAATAATTTTTATACTAATTGATATAACCATCTAGCAATGAGATCCGACATTCGGATAGGCTGAATGTATGCCCAGCAACACTCTAGAACCCATGTGGATATAGTTACCGTATAATTCATCCCTTTGACACTTAATGCTCAAGAACGACTAAGGGTTAAACTATCAATCAAGAAGAGTGGTCCACATTGTATCTCAATCTTAAAAATCTTGTGACTCCTCACTAGGACTACGTTGGCTAAAGTTTTGCTGAATTGAAATACAATGATGCATCATCTCCAATTCTACTTGGAGCAGTCAATCCTATCTTGACTCGCTCTCAGACTTTACAAGTACTTGATCTTATCCAAAAACCTTCCATCATCGAATTAAAAATTCGGATAGTCTGATACCAAAGCACAGTGAGTTACTTGCAAGTCACTGATGTAGCCTCAGGTCTGAGGGATACTTATACCCATATCCCATTAGAGCAGCCCTTGACAGCAGAGTGCTCTGAAAGTGGTCATGCTCAGTGAAATGTACTCTTACATATCACCCGTATGTCATATCCGTATCACCACATATCTTGGTTAAGAGGATAACTAACTAATATGGCATACAATGACCAACACTTGATACAATTATCGTCTTTGTAATAATTGTATCATTTGATCGTGAGCAAGATTTAAGAACCACATGATAAAAATCTTTCTTTATCATTTTGATAGTAGTTTTAAGGACTTCATCATAACATATGAGTTCTATTTTGAAAGATGTATTCCTTATGATGAATCTACTAGATAATATTTATCATTTTATAATTCTTATATTTGTATGGAACATAATCATCAGCAACCTAGATGATTGGCTTTAGGACATATTTTTCAATACTCTCATCATATGGGCCAACCAAGGTGATTGGGAAGGGACTGGAAACAGCCCCCTTCCCTTGGACGTGCGGCATCATGAAGGGGGGTGCAAGTTGGCGCCTCTCCTACTTGGATTAGGATTTCTTATGCGTTGGGGAGTTTGGATTTGATTCAATTATAGAGAGTCCTATTCCTAGGACTTAAAAGAGTTTGATTTGATCTAGGACCTCTTGTCTATATAAGGAGGGGTGTGGAGAAGAAACAAAGAATCAAGTGGTGGGCTAGGTGTGGAGAACTCCTACTTTGGGCATCCCTTCTCTTTGGTGGCTTCTCCTGGGTGTCTCTCTCCACCAAGCCATCCTCCCTCCCTTATGGTGGTGTGTGGGCTGCTCCAAGGCTCTAAGAATAGATCTTAAAGCTTCTTCTTCTTCCTCTCTGAAGAAGACATTCATGTTAGATGTATGTCTTAGAAGTCAATATGCCTGACATATTGTAATAAAGCTAGGACATAATTTTATACTTAATACATTGATTTGATCAATAAAAGGATAAATTTATTTTTCATTCAAGTATGATGTATCCTTGAATCATCTATAGAATTAACATTTCGATACAGATTCTCAAAGTATTGAGAATTAAATACATGTATTTAATTCCTAAGTACTTTCGATCAAAATATCATCATGAGGATGGTGATCGATCTGAATAGACCTGCACATAGATCACTTTCTTCGGGATAGATGAGTCTCAGATCTACAGTGTAGAGACACTGAGCGATGAGTATAGATTGTTGTTAGAGAACAACTAGTATTGAGCATGATCATATAAGAGATCACTCAGATTTTTACTCAATCATCAGTGATTGTCTCTCGATACTGTAGTTGTGTGAATAGTCTTTTGACCTATGATGGTATGACTACTCGCAGTGAGGCTACTGAAGTTTGACTGACACATAAACATGGTCTCAATAAGCCCTTATAGTGAATGCTGGCGATAATTGATCCACTATAGGAGCAGAGTACGCATCAAGATAGAATCTATTGATCTTGATAGAAAGTAGTCCTATGAAATTTAAGAGGCTAAGTTCGAGAGTTTGTGGCCATAGCAATGTGATTATTAGAAAAGAGTTTCCATAAGGATCACAATTGGACTTAAGTAGATCAAATCTATCATATGACTGATGATGAGATTTGATGATTTATCTATGACCTGCCATCTACTTGGGATTCATGATAGAGGGATTGAATCACATGTGAACTATACCTTGAGGTTCTTTTTTGGTTCTACTGGATTGCCATTACATATTGCTAGGTGTCACTACTGAGTTAGAGTGAAATTATTTCGACCCATTGAAAAAAATTTCCATGATACAATAATAGAGATCATTATATATCTCACTACCAGATAAAATTGAACCTATAGGGTCACACAATAAAAAGATTAGATCTGGAATAAGCAATTGAGCTTATAAGGTCTCAATTGGGTTTAGAGAAATTATATTGGGTTCAGGATAACCTTGCTAGCATATGGTTGGACTTAATTTTTTTTTTTACGTTTGAATTTTTATTTGATAAGATTAATTTAAATTTAATTACCTACTAATAATCTAAATGAATTAGATTCATTGAGTTCTAATTGTTGGGTACCTAACATTTTGGATCAAATGAATTAAGAGTTCAAATCCTTAATTAATTTTCTTGATAGTTTTGGTTAGATGCCACTTGATTTGATCAAGTTGGGCATGTCCACCCATTAGAGGGCATGTGGATCTAGTATGGGGCATCCCATGGGTGCCATGTTGTATGTGTTTTTGTGGGTGCAAAGGCTTCAATAGTTGGTGCCTAAAGGATATCCTAAAGGAAGTCAAATAACTAATGGAATAAGGATTCTTAATGCAAGTAGGAATTATATTAAGTAGTTATTTGGTTTTGAATAAGATTCAAACCTTATATCTATTTAAAAGAACCTTCTCTAAGGTCTCTAAACACTTCAACTAGTAGCTCCACACCTCTCTTGAAGAGCCTATGCCCCCTCTTTCTCTTCTCCCTTTCTTCTCCCTTGGAGATCCAACGCCCATACCTTGGGCATCCTCCCTCTTCAATGCCCAAAGGTGTTTGGGCACCCCCTATTGCTTGCTGGTTTTTAGTCCCTGGTTGCTCCATAATCTAAGAAAAAAAAATAAGAGAAGAAGAGAAAAAGAAGATTAATGAAAGGATCAAAGAGTTAATGGTGATCCAGGCTTTGTTCAGATTCGCAGACTGATTTTTCTTAGAGAAAAAACTTAATATTAAAGAGGACTGTTCCAGACTGATCCTAAGTGGATATCCATAAAGATCGGGCACTTACACAGCTAAGAGAAAGTCTCTTCTCTTTCAGATCCAAATTTGAAGAAAAAAAATTACGAAATAGGTATGTGATTCGATTATATATTCAATTTCAGTATATATTCAATTGCAGTAGCACGCCCGCATATCTCAATATTTATGGAGAGGTTTAGATTTAGATCTCATCAATCAATCATCATAAGACCAATCTAATTGGCATGGGCTAAATCAAAATACCAAGCAACCTTATTCAAAACTTAAATCTTCCAAATTGGCCAGGTAAGTGGAGATCGGTGGGGGTCTTCCACGGGTATGAAGTCTTCCACTATTGTAGATGTGCGGGTGTGCTATTGATGTTGATTGTTCTCGACTAGTTATAGTTGTTCAGTTACATCAAAAACATGCAATCACTCTATTAGCAATGAGTTACTCCAGGATAAGGATGGGGTTAAGCCCAATAACTATTAGGTAAGAGACCCAATGACGGCCTTGCACCTGCTTGTGAATGGTGGGTTGGGCTTAACTAAGGAGTATAGTCAATAACTGTTAGGTGAGCCCATATAACTTAGAGACCAAGTCACTGTAATATACTTAGAGAAGTATCTGGACAAAGAGTTGTCCACGTATCAGTGTGCTTGTTACCAATAACTATTAGGTAAGGTACATGGCATTGGTGGGATCATAGCACCCACTAGGAATCCAATTGTCATATTAGGATTTTTATTTTTCACCCAGAGAGTGGAAGAATCTAAAAAATTAGTGAGAGTCATTGTTTGCATCTTAAAGTTCCTAGAAATAAATATAATTTTAAAGTATAAAAGTCTAACTTGAATATCTACTCTCGCAGTTAAACAATGTCAGTCTTAAATCCTCTAGCCTGCATCTTTGAATCCAATCAGTTGATCGGAACAAACTATAAAGACTGGCTAAAAAATCTCAGGATTGTCCTGACTTCTGAAAAACTAGATCACATACTCGACCAAGGACCCCTAGTGTTACCAAACTATCCTACTGCTGAGCAAAGAGTTGCTTATAAAAAGTGAATGGATGAAGACAGTCGGATCAAGTACTATGTGCTGGCATCCATGTCAAATAAATTACAGAGTCAGTATGAGCATATACCTATTGTCAGGGCTATGATTACTCATCTACAAGAGTTATATAGTGAGCAAAGTCATACAGCATGCTTCGAAGTATCCAAGAGACTCTTTAATTTGAAGATGCACAAAGGGCAATCAGTCTATTAGCATTGTAGACAGTAATCAAGGACATTGAGGAGCTTAGAAAGCTCAGACTTAATATAAAAAAAAATTACAGATGGATTTGATCTTTCAATCCCTTATAAGTTCATATAGTCAATTTATTATAAATTTTCATATGAACAAACTCGATTGTACTATATCCAAATTGATCAATATGTTGGTCACTATGGAAGAAACCTTGAAGAGTTCAAGGGGTATTGTTCTCATTGTGAAGCGGACTTCTTTCAAGAGAAAGTCTAGTTAGAAGAAAAAGATAAAATTTGCTAAGAAGCAGAAGAAAGAAAGCAAGCCAAAGATGGATGTTCTAAACAAGGTTGAAGTAAAGAAAAAGTATTTCTACTGTGATGCTGAAGGCCACTAGAGGAGGAATGTCCACTCTACCTGAAAAGCCTAAAGATCAAGAAGAGTGATAAATCTTCAAAATGTATGCTCGTAATTGAATCTAACCTTATGATTTCTTCTACTTCTAGTTGGATATTGGACTCTAGTTCAAGTGCTCATATATATATCTCAGTGCAGGGTCTAATAGAAAGTAGGAGATTGAGGAAAGGTGACATGATCCTTCGGGTCAATAATGGAGTAAAAATTATTGCAGAAACCACTGGCACTTATCCTCTTTGATTATCGTCGGATTTTAGACTAGATTTAAATGACTGTTATTTTATTTCTGTATCCAGTCAAAATTTAATTTTCATATCTATGCTAGCACAAGAAGGTTTTGAATTTAATTTTAATAAAATTTTTTATTCTATTTATTTACAAAATAAATTAGTTGCACGAAGTCTTTTAATTGACAGTCTATATCACTTGCATATTAATGCGAATGTAAATTTGAATGAGCAAATAGTGAATACCATAGGTCAAAAGAGATCTAGAGATGAAATTAACCAAAAGTACTTGTGGCATCATAGACTAGACCATATTAGAGAGGATAGGATAAACAATCTAAAAAAGGATGGGATCCTTGGCTCTCTTCATGAACTGTATCCAGCTTGCGAATCTTGCCTTCAAGAAAAAATGATCAAGTTACCCTTTGTAGGATATGGGGAAAGGGCCATTGAGTTATTTATCCTGGTACATACTGATGTGTGTGGGTCATTTGATGTGCAGTCCAGAAATAGTTATAGCTACTTCATTACCTTTACCGATAATCTGTCTAGGTATGGGTATGTGTATCTGATGAAATACAAATCTGAAGTCTATGAAAAGTTCAAAAAATTCAAAAATAAAGTAGAAAATAAATAGACAAGTCCATTAAGATTTTTCGATCTGATCGAGGAGGTGAATATCTTAGTCGAGAATTTCTAAGATATCTCAAAGATAATGGCATAGTTGAAGGGAAGAAAAACTGTTTCTCTTCGGAAGGCCCAGGTTGCATCTAAAAATTTTTCTATTCATCTACATGATTAAGGATCAAATCCTTACTTGAATAGCTATGGAACCAGAGATCAAATCTTAAATAATCTGATATAAACCTTCACGGAGGCCTGGATGTGCAGATCCTCTACTTTGATGCACGTCAGATGTCGCAGAAAAGCAGGATGAACTCCAATCCAATCACCTTCGCAACCCAATCAAATGAGGGAGGAGATATGCTAGTGTGACACCTCACACCAGTAGATGGGATGCCCAAAGAGAGCCCACACCCAAGGGAGAAGGGGCGGCAACAAGGGGAGAGGCCAAGGGGAAGAAGGGACCTCTCTTTCTTCTCATGCCTCTCTCTCTCTTTGTTTGCTATGCATCCATAGGTAGAGACCCTCTCTATTTATAGATGATTTCTATGACCCAATAAGTTAGGAGTCCTAACTTAAATCTGATTTGAATTAGTCCAATACTTATGAAAGAAGAATTCCTACATGAGATAGAATTGCCATCACTTATGACAATCACTTTGCACCCACTCCCTCACCCACATGGGATGCCCCAAACCAACACCATTCCAGGTGTTGGTCAGCCCACATGAGAGAAAAATCTTAGTGCAAGTAGGAGTTTTCATATCTCATCAAAATGGGTCTGATTCGAATCCAATTCAAAGCTGGTTCGAAATAATTTCGAAAGGCTGTCAATCTCAAATTTTTTTAGGACTTTTGTACCAAGTCTAACTTAGATTTTTGAATCTAATTAAGTCTAATTAATTTAGATATAATTTAAAATTAATCAGTACTTAAATCTAATCTTTTATATGCTCTATGGATCATAGATCAGAAACTGTTCATCTCTGAGATCGAATCTGAACCTCATGTGCAGTGCTAGCTAGACATGGTCAACTCTTCAATCCCATTTGATCTATAACTTAATTCTCAATTAAGTTAGCTTATACATTCAATCAAATCAAGTACTTCTAAATTAGACATATAAACATAGACCAACTCCTTCCTACTTTGTCTGATTTGTGTGCGGACTCCATAGGTTCAAACACTAAGCCAGTTGTTGGGTATAAAATACCCACAGCCGAAGTTCTCAGCAGAATCAACTCCGAGAGGACTTCGCCCGGACTCCTACGGGAGCCAGGCTCCACACATGACTCCAACCTCAAGGGGGACTCCGCCCGGACTCCTACGGGAGCCGGGCTCCGTCGCCAACTTTAACTGCCAGTAAGATCCGTCCGGACTCCTACGGGAGCAGGACTTCGCACCTGACTTTAATTGCAGGGGACTCCGCCCGGACTCCTACGGGAGCCGGGCTCCGCCCGCGACTTCAACTCCGAGAGGACTCCGCCCGGACTCCCATGGGAGCCGGGCTCCGCCCATGACTCCAACCGCAAGGAGGACTCCGCCCGGACTCCTACGGGAGCCGGGCTCCGCCGCCAACTTCAACTGCCAGTAAGATCTGTCCAGACTCCTACGGGAGCCGGACTTCGCACCTGACTTTGATTGCAGGGGACTCTGCCCGGACCCCTACGGGAGCCGGGCTCCTCCCGCGACTTCAACTCCGAGAGGACTCCGCCCGGACTCTCACGGGAGCCGGACTCCGCCCACGACTCCAACCGCAAGGAGGACTCCGCTCGGACTCCTACGGGAGCCGGGCTCCGCCGCCAACTTCAACCACCGGTAAGATCTGTCCAGACTCCTACGGGAGCCGGACTTCGCACCTGACTTTGATTGTAGGGGACTCCGCCCGGACTCCTACGGGAGCCGGGCTCCGCCCGCGACTTCAACTCTGAGAGGACTCCACCCAGACTCCCACGGGAGCTGGGCTCCGCCCACGACTCCAACTGTAAGGAGGACTTTGCCCGGACTCCTACGGGAGCCGGGCTCCGCCGCCAACTTCAACCACCGGTAAGATCCGTCTGGACTCCTACGGGAGCCGGACTTCGCACCTGACTTTGATTGCAGGGGACTCCGTCCGGACTCCTATGGGAGTTGGGCTCCGCCCGCAACTTCAACTCCGAGAGCACTCTGCCCGGACTCCTACGGGAGTCGGGCTCCGCCCGCGACTCCAACCTCAAGGAGGACTCCACCCGGACTCCTACGGGAGCCGGACTCCGTCATCAGCTCCGACTGCTGCCGAACTTCAGTCGACGGATCTGCACTCCCAGGCAGGCCACAATAACAGCCACGATCCTGCTCCACTTCCTGCGGCGGATTCCGCACAGCTCCATCACTCCCTGACAAGCCGCAGTAATGGTCATAGCACTGCTCCACTTCCCACGATGGATCTCGCACAGCTCCACTACTCCCTGGCAGGCCACAATAACGGCCACGATCCTGCTCCAATTCCTACGACAGATACCGCACGATTCTCCCATCCACTGGCAAGTTGCGACAACAGACGTCGCTCCACTCCCCGCGGCAGACTCCACGTGGCACGCCCCGGTGATAGCCACGGGTCCACTCCACTACTCTTCGCAACAAACTCCGTCTGACCTTGGGCAGCCCACTGCCAGACGGTTACAGATATCGCTATCAGTCTACTGCCCCCTCCGCCTATAAAAGGGGGTCCCAGATATGTTGTTCTATAAGCCCTTATTTTTTACCTCAAAACTCTGCTAAATTCTCCGTTCGAGCACTCCATTCTTGTTGAGGCAGAAAACTGACTTGAGCGTCGGAGGGTCTTGCCGGAGCAACCCCACCTTTGGTTTAGACTTCCTTTGCAGGTCCCAGCGGCGACCGCGACTCCCTCGACTCCAGCTTCTCCGGTGCAAGTAGATTTTTGCACCAACAGGATTGGCACTAGAGGAAGGGCTAGCGAACCTCTGTAGTACCCTTGTTCTTAAAGGAGCGCTCAACGGAGCCGCCTTCGATCGTCTCCTCTGACATCCACTCCTAGTTTCCCCCACGGGATCCTTACTTGATGCCTCCCCGCAAGGCATCCACACGACAGTCCACGGCCTCCGCGGCCAGATCTCAGGCTCTGGCCTCTCCTCCTATTTCTCAACCCCCTCCTCCTCCTCCGACGGCGGCGGTCGGCGTGGAGCAGTTTGACCTGCTGGCGCAGTAGGTCAGAGGCTTCACAGAAGCTGTGCAGGCTATGCAGCAGCAGCAGCCGCAGGCATCAGTATGCCCGAAAAGGGCATCCCCAGAACACCAGAATCTGGCGGTGGGGCGGGCCACTTGGGCTAGCCACCCCATCCTTCCAGGGAAAATGAACCCGAGGGTGGAGAGCCCTCAATCAGACCACGACTCCACCCCTGGAAGATCCCTGCCCCCATTCTGCCAGAGGACCCTCGAGACTCAAAGTCGGGAGGATTTCCTGGATCGAAAGCTCCAGGAGATGAACCGGCGGATCGAAGAACTCCACCACGCTCCCTCCGCTTATGGTGAGGATATTTGTACTGACCCTCCCTGCTCTCAAATGATCATGCAGGAACCGATCCCGCCAAACTTCAAGCTCCCCCAGTTTGAAAGCTACGATGGGACTTCGGACCCGATTGATCATCTGGAGGCCTTTCGGATGATGATGCTGCTTCATGGCACTCCCGATGCCATTCTATGTCGGGCCTTCCCGTCCACCTTGAAGGGAGTGGCGAGGAACTGGTACTCGGCTTTGAAACCGGGTACCATCTTTTCCTTCGAACAAATGAGCCACCAATTTGTGGCCCATTTTGTCAGCAGTCGGCGCCCCCAGAAGGGTTCGGAGTCCCTCATCAATATCAAGTAGAAGGAAGGGGAGTCCATTCGGGTCTACATCAACTGTTTCAACGTCGCAACGCTGGAGGTCCAGAACTTGGACCAATCAGTCGCAATGGCCACCCTGAAGGGTGGCCTTCAGAAGAATGACCTTTTGTTCTCCCAAGAGAAGAAGTACCCCAGGGATTTTGCTGATTTGCTGGCTCGAGCTGAAGGATACGCCCGAGCGGAAGAAGCCTTCAAAATGAAGGATGAAGAGACAGCGAGGGAGCGGCAAGCGAGAGACTCGAGTAAGCCCGCAATTGAAAAAAGGCCAAGAGAAGTCTGGCCGCATTCTCGATCCCCTCCTGGGTACAAGCGTGCCCATACTCCACCCCGGGTATGCAGGCAGAGAAGTCTGGATCGCGGGGTTCGACGGGGTTCCCCACCGGGGAGATTCCGCAACTACACCCCCCTCAATGCCTCGAAGGCCCAGGTACTGATGGAGGTCAGGGAGCAGCTCCCTAGGCCGGAGAGGATGCGCACACACCCTGAGAAGCGCAACCCCAACAAGTTCTGTCTCTACCACCGCGACCACGGCCACGACACGGAGGAATGCATCCAGCTCTGGGACGAGATCGAAGAGCTCATTCGGCGAGGTCGACTCGATAGGTTCATCTGACGTAGGCCTGAGGGTAGAGGAGATCGGCCAAGGGCCCTTCCGCAACCTGAACCACCAAGAAGGGAGGAGCAACCCGGGGACCGGCCTCCCATCGGGACCATCGACTCCATCACCAGAGGGCCTCAAGGAGGAGTAGACCTCCCACAACCGTGGAACTCGGAAAATCTATAAATGTATCACTTATGATTTCACCTTGAATCTAAATTTCTTTCTACTTGATGTACTCTTCCCATTTGGCATGGATTTGTCACGACTGGATATGACCCCTTCAAACGCCTGAAACAAAGTTATGTTGGGAATGGGGGGAGAACCCCATCCTAACATACCTAAAATGAAAGTCCGACTATCTCGAGATCGGATTGGGGGAGAGGCCTTACAACGCCCTAATGTGCCCCCACAGCCATGTCAGGAACAGGAGGAGGATCTCGTCCTAACATGAGCAAAGTCAAAGGTCCGATTCTTTTAGACCGGATGGGGGGAGAGGCCTTACAGTGCCCTAATGTGCCCCCACAGCCATGTCAGGAACAGGAGGAGGACCTCGTCCTGACATGAGCAAAGTCAAAGGCCCGGTTCTTTTAGATCGGATGGGGGGAGAGGCCTTACAGCACCCTAATGTGCCTCCACAGCCATGTCAGCAACAGGAGGAGGACCTCATCCTGACATGAGCAAAGTCAAAGGCCCGATTATTTTAGATCGGATGGGGGGAGAGGCCTTACAGTGCCCTAATGTGCCCCCACAGCCATGTCAGAAACAGGAGGAGGACCTCATCCTGACATGAGCAAAGTCAAAGGCCCGGTTCTTTTAGACCGAACGGGGGGAGAGGCCTTACAGTGCCCTAACGTGCCCCCACGGCCATGTCGAGAACAGGAGGAGAACCCCGCCCTGACTTGAGCAAGGTCGAAGGCTCGGACTCCTATGGGAGCTGGGCTCCGTCCGTGACTTCTGCAGTGAGGGAGACTCCACCCGGACTCCTACAGGAGCCGGGCTCCGTCCGTGACTTCTGCAGCAAGGGAGACTCCACCCGGACTCCTATGGGAGCCAGGCTCCATCTGTGACTTCTGCAGCAAGGGAGACTCCACCCGGACTCCTACGGGAGCTGGGCTCCGTCCGTGACTTCTGCAGCAAGGGAGGCTCCACCCGGACTCCTATGGGAGTCGGGCTCCATTCGTGACTTCTGCAGCAAGGGAGACTCCACCCGGACTCCTACGGGAGCCGGGCTCCATCCGTGACTTCTGCAGCAAGGGAGACTCCACCCGGACTCCTACGGGAGCCGGGCTTCGTTCGTGACTTCTTCAGCAAGGGAGACTCCACCCGGACTCCTACGGGAGCCGGGCTCCGTCCGCGACTTCTACAGCAAGGGAGGCTCCACCCAGACTCCTACGGGAGCCAGGCTCCGTCCGTGACTTCTGCAGCAAGGAAGGCTCCGCCCGCCCTAGCAATGGCCTTTACGTGCCCCCGTGGAAATGGGGGAAGAACCTCGTCCTGACGGTGATGAAACCCGATCGCCCAACAAGATCGGATGAAGAGAAAAAGCCCCTCAGCGGCACCTCCACGCTCCTATGCAACCCCGTAAAAAGCGAGGGTAGGGCCCTCACTCTGAGAAGAGGAGGGAAATCAAAAAGGAAGAGTGACGAGCTATGACGGAAATAGATGAAGGATGGATCGCACCAGAGACCTAAAGAACTTCATCCCAACAAAGACAGGGAGTTCCTACCAAACACCCCTGGCCTCTAAGAAGACTCCCTACACAGGTCAAGAAGACAGCGACGTTCCCAAAGTAATGCGGAGTCCGGACCGCCAAGCTCGGGCTTGCAGCCATGTACGACGAGGAAGGCAAGCTAACGCATCGACGACTGAGCGCCTCCCAATGACGTCAGCATCAGACAAGTCGAACGACAAGAAAAGTTTGGTGGACGATAATTTAAGACAACGCACGGACGAGGTAACACAAAACACCCTTTTCATTCCATTTCCGAAATACACGCTACAAAGCCCGGAAGGCCAAGGAAAGAAAAACAAAACAACAAAAAGGAAAGTAAATACATGAAAAGATAGAAGGACAAAAAGAGCTCTAAGGAGGCTCTGCTCCCTTCGACCTAGAGTTATCTGCTCCACCCCTCATCCAGGACTGCCTTAGATTCTCAATTTCTTCTTCTAGCTCTTCCCTTTTCTGTAGCGCATCCTAGAGCGCCCGACGAAGTCACTGGCTCTCGGCCTCTGCCTCTCGATGCCTCTTCTTCAAGACCTCGGATTCCGCCTCCACGTCCGTGACGGCCCGCTGCTCGTATGCCAGTTAAATCTTCAGTTGTTGCAGCTCGGCTGTCTTTTCCCCGAGGGCGATAGAAATCCCTTCAACGGTTCCTCTTAGGGACTGGAGCTCATCAGAGTCCCGGGCGGAAGTAAGCTGAGCCCTGCTGGCCAGCTGCCTCTGGAGACGGGCGACTTCATCGGTCGCCGCCCTGAGTCTCTCTTTATATTCCTCCACCTACCTGCGCCAGCTGGCCTGATGCACGTCGTGGCTCACCTCGGCATCCTGAAGCTGCCGCTGAAGGTCAGAGACCTTCTTCGACCACTCCTGGTCACCGTCGACCCGAGCCAAGAGCTGCGACGAACTTCCTTCCAGCTGGCCGATCTTCCCCTTCGCGGCTGACAGTTCCACCTTGAGGGCGCTAATCCTGACGGCCTGAGCCCAAATTCGGTCGCTGGCGCTCTTCTTGCATTCCTCAAGCTCCTTCGCAAAATCTGCCTTCCTCCGGCTATACTCCATAATCCCCTTCACATGGAGATTTCGAAAGTGGGTGGCCTCTGTGGCAGCTTCAGAATGACCTTCCCTTAATCTGCGAAGCTCGCCTTCCATCTTCTTTGACTTCTTTGTCAAGTGAAGGACTTCCTTCTTCAGCCGCTGGATCGTCGACTTCAGCGGGACCCCCAGGGGCAGGAGAAGTGCTTCTGCAGAACACTGCCATTGGAAGGCAAAAGCGTCAAAGCACGAATCATCGCAGGAAGAAAAATAGAGAGAAGAAGGGGAGGGAGGAGAAGCCATCCACGACAAGAAATTCAGCTTTATTGATTGGATGATTCTTGAAGACAAAAAAGAAAAGAAAAATTATGATGAAATAAAAATACAAGGTCGGAGGTCTCAGACCTCAGGGGCGGGGGTTGGAGAACTCGGCGTCTCCGGTAAGGGGGCTGCAATAGCAGTGGCGGCTGGTGAGGGACCGGCCTCGTCTTCGGACTCCTCGCCTAGGAAGCTGAGGTCGAGCTCCAGAATTTTTCTGGCCACCTTCTCTTGGCAGAGCTCAAACCCCTTGATGAATGCCTCCTGGCCAAATTGGACATTCAGGCCCCTCATCTCCGCAGAAGCCTTGAATTCCTCTACCGCAAGGACTTTGGCCTCCGAGACCAGGACCAAAATCTGCTCAGTCAAGTTGGCGACCTCGGCCTCTGCCCTTCTCGCCGACTCCTCCAAGGTCTGCCTCTCCTCCTCCCGAGCTTGTTTCTCTCTTTCCAGGGCCTCTTGGAGGGCGACTACTTCGGCCGTCTTTGCTTGGAGGCGAGCAACCTCGGCCCGGCAGTGCTCCTCCACCTGGAGGATGTCCCTCCTCGCACGGTTCACCGCCTCGATATTGGTGAGGAGCTGGTGCCCAATCTGCAAGGGTGGCTAGGGGATCAGAACAAAGGCCGAATAGCCAGGTAAATAAAGATTTGCTTACCTTAAGGAAGGATCCCAAAGAGTCCCAGGCCTGCTGCTCAGGATCGGCGCAGTCGATCCTCTCGACGACGTCAGGCAGAATGCAGCCATCGATCAACCGCCTGATCAAGTCCTTGTCATTGAAGGGATTCTCCAGCCCCTCTTCGGAGCAGAGAGACTCGTCAGTGATAGTTCGATGGCTACTCACCCTGCGGGCCACCGATTTCTTTCTCTTCCCCCTCTCGACCACGGGTGCCTCCGTGGAGCGGACCCCCGAAACAGGGGCCCCAGTCGGCGGACTCCTCGAGGAGGTCCGGGGAGCCGTTGCCTCGACATCCGAGGGAATGTCAATCGCTGGAGCCACCTGGGCGGGTGCGGCCAAGCTCGACTCCTCCGCCCTGGCCCTCTTCGCTGATCCGGAGGTCGTGACACCCTTTCTTTTGTGGGCCCTGAGGCCCCTGGCAAGCATCCGCGCTGCTTCGATGTCCATTCCTTAAAAAAAAAAAAAAAGAGAGAAGAAGAAAAAGAAGCAAACCAATCAATCAAGAGCCAGAAATCGAAAAAAAAAAGAAGAGAAAGAAAAAGAAAAAGAAAAGAGAAAAGAGAAGAAAAGAAGAAAGAGAGGAGAAAAGAAGAGAGAAGGAAGAAGAGGTAAAAAAGAGAAAGAAAAAGAAGAAAGGCATGAAAAAAGAAGATAAAGGAAAAGATGAAATACTCGCAGGATCCTGGGGGCTCAGGCCAATGTTGAACAGAAATTGCTCCCTCAGAAGATTGAGAAGGGAAGGAGTGGAGTAGGCAAGAAGCTTTCGGGCAGCCTGGAGGTCATCCTCCCCCAGGCTGGGGGCCCGACGGACAGAATCCCTCAGAGAGCCCCAAGGGGGCAAGCCCAGCCTCAAGGTCGGGCAGTGGACGAAGAGGTATTTTTCCTTTCAATTGTGGATTGAAGAAGGGGTACCATTCAGCAACCCCTTCTTGCCGAACTGGGGGGAGAAGTACCACCAGTCCTTCGCCGAAGGATGGCGCTTGAAAGTATAGAAGTGCCTAAACAGGGAGAGGGACGGTTGGACCTCAACTACGTGGCAAAGGGAGAGAAATCCTATCAAAAACCTAAAAGAATTTGGGGCCACAGAAGTCAAGGAGATGTCTAAGAAGTAGAAGAGGGCGACAACAAAGGAAGGAAGTGGAAGCCGGAGTCCGGCACGGAACGCCTCCTGATACAGACAAAAACGACCGGATGGGGGAGTGCTAGCCCGGTCAGAAGGGCTAGGCAGCTCCAGGTCGTACTCCGGAGGAACTCCATACTGAACCCTTATCAGAAGGAGTTCCTCTGGGGTCAGGGAGCATGGAATGGCGCCCGGTGCAAAAATCGGGCGGAGCCCAGCCCCAGACGCGGGTTCGTCTACAGAGCAAGGGACCTGGGGGTTTGAGGCGGAAGAACTCCCGGAACTGCAGGGAGCAGAAGAGCCGAATGATATTTCGAGTAGCTTCGAATGAGGGCTCTAAAGATCCCGAAGAAGACAGACAGGATGAGGGGCGAGGGGTCACAGGAAACCAACTCGGAGGAATACAAAAAATAATGGCAAAGAAGAAGTCCCTAAGCGGTGAGAAGAAGGATGAAGGTGCTGGAACTAACCTAGATCGCTTTGAGGGATCAGAAGGATGAAGACAGGGATGATTTGAAGGGCGCCTACGGCTCGAGAAGATACCAACTGAAACAGGGCTCTCGAAGGGAAGGCAGACACTGATAAAACTCTGGAACAGAATAGGGCCCCTAAAGATGGAAGGACGGGTTTAAATAGACCCTGGGATCCAGCGCCATGATGATCGCGAATCCCCCCAGGCCAGCCCGCGCCCGACACGTGTCCCACTCCCCCCGACGGGTGGCTAAAATCAGCTGACGAATCGGCAGAGCCATTATGGCACCGTACCCGAGCCAGTGTACCGGTGGGAATTTCGAAGGGTCCCTTCGTATCGCCCCGATCCGAAAAGACTCCAGCACGCGCACATTTAATGCCAAAATATATGGGGGCGGCCGTGCGCAGGATTTGAGGGGACAACTTTGGCTATGCCAATCTCTCTGTACTTCCTTCATTCGAAATTCAAACTCGAAAGTAGGGAGACTGGTGTTGGGTATAAAATACCTACAGCCGAAGTTCTCAGCAGAATCAACTCCGAGAGGACTCCGCCCGGACTCCTACGGGAGCCGGGCTTCGCCCACGACTCCAACCTCAAGGGGGACTCCGCCCGAACTCCTACGGGAGCCGGGCTCCGTCGCCAACTTTAACTGCCGATAAGATCCGTCCGGACTCCTACGGGAGCCGGACTTCGCACCTGACTTTGATTGCAGGGGACTCCGCCCGTACTCCTACGGGAGCCGGGCTCCGCTCGCGACTTCAACTCCGAGAGGACTCCACCCAGACTCCCATGGGAGCCGGGCTCCGCCCACGACTCCAACCGCAAGGAGGACTCCGCCCGGACTCCTACGGGAGCCGGGCTCCACCGCCAACTTCAACCGCCAGTAAGATCCGTCCAGACTCCTACGGGAGTCAGACTTCGCACCTGACTTTGATTGCAGGGGACTCCGCCCGGACCCCTATGGGAGCCGGGCTCTGCCCGCGACTTCAACTCCGAGAGGACTCCGCCCAGACTCCCATGAGAGCCAGGCTCTGCCCACGACTCCAACCGCAAGGAGGACTCCGCCCGGACTCCTACGGGAGCCGGGCTCCGTCGCCAACTTCAACCGCCGGTAAGATCCGTTCGGACTCCTACGGGAGCCAGACTTCGCACCTGACTTTGATTGCAGGGGACTCCACCCGGACTCCTACGGGAGCCGGGCTCCGCCCGCGACTTCAACTCTGAGAGGACTCCGCCCGGACTCCCACGAGAGCCAGGCTCCGCCCACGACTCCAACCGCAAGGAGGACTCCGCCCGGACTCCTACGGGAGTCGGGCTCCACCGTCAACTTCAACCACCGGTAAGATCCGTCCGGACTCCTATGGGAGCCGGACTTCGCACCTGACTTTGATTGCAGGGGACTCCGCCCGGACACCTACGGGAGCCGGGCTCCGCCCACAACTTCAACTCTGAGAGGACTCCGCCCGGACTCCTACGGAAGCCGGACTCCGTCATCAGCTCCGACTGCTGTCGAACTTCAGCCGATGGATCTGCACTCCCAAGCAGGCCACAATAACGGCCACGATCTTGCTCCACTTCCTGCGACGGATTCCGCGCAGCTCCATTACTCCCTGACAGGCCGCAGTAACGGTCACAGCACTGCTCCACTTTTCGCGATGGATCCCACGCAGCTCCACTACTCCCTGGCAGGCCACAATAACGGCCACGATCCTGCTCCACTTCTTGCGATGGATACCGCGCGATTCTTCCATCCGCTGGCAAGTCGCGACAACAGACGCCGCTCCACTCCCCACGGCAGACACCACGTGGCACGCCCCGGTGATAGCCACGGGTCCACTCCACTACTTTTTGCAACAAACTCCGCCTGACCCTGGGCAGCCCACTGCCAGACGGTTACAGATATCGCTATCAGGCTACTGCCCCCTCCACCTATAAAAGGGGGTCCCAGATACGTTGTTCTATAAGCCCTTATTTTTTACCTCAAAACTCTGCTAAATTCTCCGTTCGAGCACTCCATTCTTGTTGAGGCAGAGAACTGACTTGAGCGTCGGAGGGTCTTGCCGGAGCAACCCCACCTCCGGTTTAGACTTCCTTTGCAGGTCCCGACGGCGACCGCGACTCCCTCGACTCCAGCTTCTCCGGTGCAAGTAGATTTTTGCACCAACACCAGTGTATAGGAACCAATTTCTATACTCATCGAGATACCATCTAGCAATGATTTCCAACATCTAAATAGGTCGAATTATCATAAAAAAATATTTTAGAATCCATACACATGGTTACCGCATAATTCATCCTTTTGACCCTGAATGCTCTAGGATGGTCTCAGGTTAACTATCAACCGAGATTACTTCATCCGCATTGTATTTCAATCTTTCAAATTCATCTCATGGATTACCCTGTTCAAGACTTTGCTATATTGAAATATAGTGATACATCAATTTCAATAATTTAGAAGGATCAATTCCATCTTGATCCACACACAGACTTCGCAAGTACTTGACTGTACCCAGTAGCCTTCCGTCACTGTATTAGAAATCCAGATAGTCCGGTACTAAAGCACAGTGAGTTGCTTGATAGTCGCTATGGTGATCTCAGGTCTGAAAGACACTTATACCCATATGTTTTATAAGTAGCTCATGATAACAGAATGCTTAGCAGGTGAGTTACTTATTCAGTGATGATATACCCCTACATCTCACCTGTATGTCATACCAGTGTCACCATACTCTTTGGTTAAGAGGACAACCAACCCATATGGCACACAATGACCTCCACTCGATAAATATCATCATTCTGTAATGACATATCATTTGATCGCGAACATATTTAAGAACTATATAATAAATCTTCTCTTTATCGTACACTAGCATAGTTCTAAGGACTTCATCACAGTACAAGAGTTAAAAGAAGATGTCACTTTGTGATAAAAAATATCAGAATAATTTTTATTCAATAATCAATAATTTATATACAAAAAAAAATTCAATCATCAAATGATTAATTTTAGGACATAATTTTCAACAAATCCCACTTGGACTAAACCAATCGGGGCAGTATCTTATACCCATCTTCTATTTGAAATCATCGAACTCTTTGATCCTGAGAGCTTTAGTGAAGGGATTGGTTAAGTTCTCTTTTTCATCAATCTTCTAAAACTCGATGTCACCTCAATTTACGATCTTTTGCACTAGGTGATAGCGGCACAGAACATGCTTGATGTGATGGTGTGACTTAGGTTCTTTCGCCTGAGCTATGGCATTGGAGCTGTCACAGTACAGTAGGATATGACCATCAATGAAAGGTGTAACTCCTAGCTCACTGATGAACTTTCACAACTACACCACCTTCTTTGCAGCATCTGATACAGCAATGTATTCTACATTGCATACAAAATCGGCCACAGTATGTTGCTTGAAACTTTTTCAACAAACTGCTCCTCCATTCAAGGTAAATACGTAGCCCAACATGCTTCTGCTGTCATCACAATCTGACTGAAAATTGAAATCAACATATCCCATAAATTTTAGATTAGTATCTTCATAGATAAGCCATTGGTTTTTAGTATTTCTTAAATACTTAAGAATTATTTTTGCAATCTTCCAATGATTCTCATCCAGATCAGACTGGTGAAAAAAATTTATGGTAGTGCAGTACATGCAATTAAAAATTTTATGCAGTGAAAATAATAGATTAAATAATTTAATCTTAATTATATATATAAGATCTAATCTTAGACTACTACATCAGGATCTTTGATATAAAAAATATGTGCTTTAGATCTAAAAATACAAATCACATTGGTCTCATCAATACTGAAATTCTAGATCTAACTATTAGATCTACCATAGTAATCAAAATAAGTTAGAGATCATTACCAAACAAATTTTGATCTTGATCTTCTCTAATCCAATGATTAGAGAAGGTGTTCCTCATGTCACTCATAGTCACACGAAGTTATCTGACCTCTATAGGAAAATCTATGTGAAGATTGGCACAGATCAAGAGCTCGGAGATGCTAGTCTGCGAATAACTTCGACAGCTGATGTCCTCCTTCTTCTACAAGCACCTTGGATACTCTAAAATGATAGAAAATCTGGAGGAGGAAAAGAAGAGGAGGAGAAGAGGCTCTAGAAATAAAAAATCTACAAGAGAATTGATCATGGGACATCCAAGAGAGGGTCCCTTTTTTATAGACTAGAAATTAGGACTTTCCAAGAAAGGATGCCATGAATCAATGCCAAAACCCCTTTTTAGTATCCCCAAAAATTCTAAAAAAATTATTAACATATATATAAGAAATATAAAGTCTCACACACCAAATAATTATTCAAGAAAAATAAGAAAAAAAATAATATAGCTCCAGCAATATACCATATATGAAAAATCTCTTTCCTAGTCTGCATCTTATCTCTAATTCAGATCGCATTCAAATTAGGCAAAAGATAATATTATGACTCATCAGCTATAGCCAACCACTCTTATTAGATCATCTCTCATGACACCAAAAATCATAACCCAAATCTAATTAGGCATGGAGAAATTGGCATGAATCCAGATGTGGCGCAAAAGATAAAGATAGAGTCCTAGTCTGACTTGGACTCTTCATTTCTAATTCAATTTTAATCCAAATCAAATTTGGATTGAAACCACTGATAGAAATGAATCTAATCCAAATAAAAATCTAAATATCTCATCAAATTTTTAACCCAATTAGGAATTAGCCGAGTCCAAATCCTAATCGAATCAATATCAAGTTTTTCTTGTAATTGGGTTTGATCATATCAATCCCAATCTAAGTCGAATTGAATCTAATTCAATTAGACTTGTTCCAAAGTTCTTTACTCAATCAAATTGAATCAATTAGTAATCTAATTACTAATAAATTTCTTATAATTGATAGAGTCTCAGTCCCAGTGGGACTCTTTCATAGAGTCCTAGTCTAAGTAGGACTCTTCACCAGAGTCACAATCCAATTAGACTCTTCAGCCATCAGATCTGATCAAATCTTCTAATATGTGTGACCTCATATGTTCGAACCTAAGCTGATAGTATAAGAATAACTTTTTATATCAAACGATGTAACCATCTAGCAATGATGACCTGATGATCGGATGGGTCGAAGTGTTGCAAAGCAACTTTCTAGAACCTACTGACGTATGATTATCATATAATTTATTCCTTTGACCCAAATGCTCAAGATGACTTAAGATTTAACTGTCAACTCTAACTAACTCAACCATATTATATTTTAATCTTTCAAATCCATCACATGGATTATCATGGCCAAGGTTTTGCTAAATTGAAATACACTGATGCATATCTCCTACCAATTTTGAGGGGTTAATTCCATCTTGACTCACACACTGACATGATAAGTATTTGACTGCACCTAGTATCCTTCTGTCACTAAGTTTGAAACTCAGATAGTTCGATATTAAAGTACAGTAAGTTGCTTATAAATCAACGTGGTGGTTTCAGATTGGAGGAACACTTATATCCATATCCTTCACAAGCTATTCTTGACAGTAGAGTTCTTGGCACATGATCACGTTCGATGCGAATGTACTCCTACATTTCATCTGCATACCATAACAATATCTCTACACTTCTTTGTTAAAAGAACAATCAACTCATATGACACATAATGACCTACATTTGATATCGCTATCATCCTAGTAATAGCGTATCATTTAGTCGCGAATAATTTTAAGGACTTAACGACAAATCCTTCTTTGTCGATTAACATATATAGTCCTAAGAATTTTATTACAACATAGGAGTTCAAAGATGGTCAATTTGTAATGAAAATACTAAATAACTTTTATTAATAAAAATCCATATACAGTTTACAAGATGAGCACAATCATCTAATGATTGACTTTCGGATACATTTTCCAACAACTCTCACTTGGACTAAAGCCAATCGGTACAATATCATATACCTATGTTCGAATTATGATCATCAAACTCCTTGATTTTGAGAGCTTTAGTAAATGGATCAGCCAAATTCTCCCTTCCATCGATCTTCTGAAGGTCGACGTCACCTCGATCTACGATCTCTCAGATAAGATGATAACGATGCAGAATATGTTTAGTGTGCTGATAGGATCTTAGCTCCTTGGCTTGAGCAATGGCTCTAGTATTATCGTAGTATAACAAGACAGGACCATCAATAGAGGGTGCCACTCTGAGCTCATCGATGAACTTTTGCAATCATACAGTTTTCTTCACAGCATCAGGTGCCGCGATATACTCTGCTTCACAAACAGAGTCTTCCATAGTATTCTGCTTGAAATTTTTTTAGCAATTACTCCACCATTTAGGATAAAAATATAACCCGACACACTCTTACTATCATCATGGTCTGACTAAAAACTGGAGTCAGTGACCCCATAAGTTTCAAATCAATTTCACCATACACAAGCCACTGGTCCTTAGTATTTCTTAAATACTTAAGAATGGTATTTACGACCTTCTAGTGATTTTCTCTTAAATTAGACTAGTATCTACATACTACCCCTAATGAGTATACCATGTCTGGTCTCGTACATATCATGGCATACATAATAGAACCCACTATCGAAGCATATGGAACTCTACTCATATGCTCTCTCTCTTTTGAAGTTATCGGACAATCTCCTTTTGAAAGAGAAATTTCTTGACCTATCGAAAGATAGCCTTTCTTGAAATTCTTCATGTTGAACCGTTTCAGCATAGTATCTTTGTACGTGGATTGAGAGAGCCCAAGCAGCCTCTTAGATCTATCCCTATAGATCTTCATCCTTAGGATGTAGGCTGCTTCTCTCAGATATTTCATGGAACATTATGACGACAGCCACACTTTTATTTTTTATAATGCATGGATATCATTCTCGATTAAGAAAATATCATCCACATACAACACAAAAAATACAATTATCAAACCATTTATCCACTTATATATGCAGAGTTCCTCTCTATTCCTAACGAAGCCATACGTTCTGATCACCTTATCAAAACATATGTTCTAACTCTGAGATGCTTGCTTCAATCCATAAATAGACCTCTGAAGCTTGCACAACTTGGACTCATCTGTGGATATAAATACTTTAGGTTGTATCATATACATCTCTTCATTCAGCTCTCCATTTAGGAAAGCTGTCTTCACATCCATTTGCCAGACTTCATAGTTCAGATATGCTGCTATCACAAGCATGATCTGAATGGATTTGAGTATTATCATAGGAGAAAATATCTCATCATAGTCAATACCATAATGCTGATGATAATCTTTGACAACTAAACGAACTTTATAGGTCTCCACCTTTCCGTCTGGACCCCTTTTCCTCTTGAAGACCCACTTACATCCTATGGGCTTTATCCCTTCAGGTGGGTCAACTAATGTCCATAGATCGTTGACCTTCATGGACTCCATTTCAGATCTCATGGCTTCAAGCCATTTATCAAAGTTGGATCTCTACATTATATCCATATAGGTGATCGGATCCTCATCATTCTCATCGAGTTTGATAGGATCTCCATCCCGGACCAAGAAATCAAGTATCTATCCGACTGATGCGGTACTCTACCAGATCGTCTTAAGGATGTTTGTTCATTGGGCTCCAAGTCTGATCAAATTTGGTTCAGATTCAATCATTGGTGTCGGTTCTTCTATCTGTCAAACTTCATCAAGCTCTATATTAGAGGACTTATTCCTTCATTAAAGATTTTTTTTTCAAAAAATATGCCCTACTGCTGACAAACATCTTTTATTCAGTAGGTAGGTAAAAGTAATATCCCCTCATTTTCTTGGGGTACCCTACGAAATTACACTTATCGGACTTAGGACTGAGCTTGTCAGTTTGTAATCGTTTATCATAAGTTGGACACCCCCAGACCCTAAAGTAAGAGAGGTTCGGCCTACGTCCTAACTATATCTCATATGGTGTCTTCTAACTAACTTGCTCAGAACATTATTAAGCACAAGACAGGTTGTTTCAAATGCATATCCCCAAAAGGAGATCGGTAGAGTTGCAAATCCCATTATGGATCGAACTATATCCAATAAGGTTCGATTCCTCCTTTTTGAGATGCCATTATACTGTGGTGTCCCTGGAGGGGTCTACTGGGAGAGAATCCCATTCTTTCTTAGATATATCAGAAATTCACTGGAAAGGTATTCACCTCCTTGGTCAGATCGAAGAATTTTAATACTTTTTCAGTTTGTTTTTCTACTTCATTACAGAACCATTTGAACATTTCAAATGATTCAGACTTGTGTTTCATCAAGTAGACGTACCCATACCTAGATAGATCGTTTGTGAATGTTTTGAAGTAGCTATACCTTCCTCTGGCACATATGCTCATGGATCCACATACATCGGTATGTATCAGACCCAGCACATCACTGGCTCATTCATCTTTTTTAGTAAAAGGTAACTTGATCATCTTTTCAAGTAAACAAGACTCACAGGTAGGTAATGATTAATAATCATGTTTATCAAGAATTCTTTCTTGAGCCAACCTGTTCATCCTATTCTTGTTGATATGACCTAGCCTATGATGTCAAAGGTAGGCATCTGTGACATCATCTATTCGAGGACGTTTATTTGAAATATACATTACATTAGGCCTAGATACAAAATAGATACCATTGTTCAACTGTCCACATAAAATTGTAACACCATTCAAAATGATATTACAAAATTTTTTTTATTGATATTTCATAATTTAAATTTGCCAAAAGGCCTACAAAAATAATATTTAAAAAAAAACTAAGATAGTAATGACACGCATTAAGAATAATATATTGAGACTCGAATACAAGCTTGATGATTCCTAAAGCTAGAATTGAAATTGATCTTCCATCTCCAACATTCAGGAATCTCTCACCTTCTCCAAATCTCCTAGTGATCTGAAAACTCTGAAATGAATTGTAAATATAAATAGGGCTTCCAGTATCCAATACTCAGGTCATTGTATCCATAAGAGAGAAGTTACAAATTATTATCACATAAGTACCTTGTCCAACAACTGATTGCTTCTTCTTCTTTGGCCTACTCGGATCAAGGAAAGTGATATACTAAGGACAATTCCTCTTTCAGTGACCCTGCTTCTTGCAAAAAAAGTACTCTGCTTGACTTTGATAAACCTTGAACTTGTGTTTCTGGGACTGACCCCCAGCACCAGGCACCTTCTTATTCTTCTTCTTTTTCCCTTTCTTAATAGGATGATGACTACCCAAAGAAGATTCTCCCACTAGATTCACTATCTCCTTGTGGAGCTGGTGCTCTTTCTCAAAAATCTATAGCAACCCCAACAGACTGTGGTAGTTGACTACAGGCTTTGTCATTCTGAAATAATTAAGGAATGATAGGTAAGACATGGGAAGAGAGTTTAGGATCACATCTTTCTCCGGCTGTTCATGCAAAAAAAAGTTGAGTTTGCTCAATTTTTTCAATCTACTCGATCATGTACAATACATGATCGATAACAGATGCACCCTCCCTTATCCAGGTATTGAAGATGGTGCAATAGTCTTGTACCGCTTAACGTCGTCAGGAGTACCAAAGGAATCCCTCAACACTTGAAGTATTTTCTCTAGCTGAGCTTTTTCAAACTTTCAGCTGAACTTATCATTCATGGATGCCCGCATGATGCAACGAACTATGGTGCGATTGTTGAGCCACTTCAAATAAGTGTCTCGAACTGCTCCTCAGGCATTAGGAGCAGGCTCCTCAGGTGCTGGATCTATTATCACATAAAGGATCCACTCGTACTCCAGGACAATCTTTAATTTTCGATATCAATTATCGAAATTTAGTTCGATAAGCTTCTCACTATCCAACAGTGATCGGAGTGACAAGTTTGAGGCCATATCTACACACACAAAGAAAGAACAAAACCTAATTAGTATATGATTTATTAATCCTAAAGACTTAGGCTTTAGTCTAATGGTCCTCTCATTATTTTATACGAATTGATAGCCTCTACCTCCAATTCGAAGAATTATCTTAATTTCTTAGCGGGTACTAGAATCCACACAGACCATATATAGGCCCGAGGATGGCTCGATCAACCTATATGCACCTATGGGTAGGTTCTCAACTAATTGTTTCTCCAAATAACTTTTAGTATTTAATTTTGCCACAGATTTCATTTCCGTAGGCGATGGGCCTCCACTGAAAGTTTTGATTAGGTCAAACCATTAATATGAACCTACTCAGTGATTCTACCTGATGAGTGATCAAGCCTGAGGATGGCTCGATTAACTCAACAATCATCAGATAGTTCATCAGAGTCATCATATGATAAATGATAATTCTATCATTCAGAGAGAACATCAGACAGATGGCGCCTGCAATGTCAATCAAAAATAATGGATGCATTATCACTCATCTTAATGGGAGGCTATGATCTAGTTATCACCATAATCAGCTCATTTTAAGGACCTAATAATTTAGAAGATTTAATCAATTTAGAGAAGAGAAAATAGAAGAAAAAATCAATTAGTAGACCATAATCCTCCCACTGACTTCACCAAGTCACTGAATCAAGTTAGGTCATGCTGATTGAACTGGTACCTAGATCAGTCACACTAATCAATCTTAATAGCATAGGCTAACTTGAATCACTTAGTGATCTAATCAAAATCTAGTTCACCAAATTAATCAGGTAAGTGAGATCGATGGGAGGATCTACAAAGCTTGCCTTAGACACCATCGAAATGGCTACGTAAGCCACTCCCAATTAAAAACCACCAGTCGAAATGCCAAACTTACCTTAGACGCCAATTGGTTAACTAGTTTTGATTTAACCAACCTAATTGTTGGGTATAAAATACCCCCCAGCCAAAGTTCGTATCAGGAGTGACCCTCCCGGGACTCTACCGACATCCAACCTTAGGCGACATCTTTCTGAACCTCTCCGATGGCCGAGCTTCCGCAATATTCCCAAGTTCTGCCAACGGATAAACTCCCACAGCTTCTTCCACAAGTGTCGATCGGGTTCCCCCAACGGACGAACTCCTACCGCATCTCCCGGGCTTCTCCAGCGATTAGCTTCTTCGGTCATCTATCAGGCTGCTCCAAGTGCTCTCTAGATTCTACTATCGGCCGACCTCCTACAAGGGTCAACCGTTCTCCGGACCTCTTCCAGATCTTTTCCAACAAGATTCGATCGACTCCAATCCGAATTTCTTCCAGAACTTCGTCAGTTCGTCAGTGGTCGAACTTTCCCAACAGCAGATCTCCACGACGGACAGACTCCATCCAAGTTTCTATGGCGGTCGACTACCTTCTGGATTTCATCTGAGCTCCTACGGGAGCCGAACTTCTTCCCCAAACTCCTACTGCAGGTAGACTTCATCCGAGCTCCTACGGGAGCCGAACTTCAGCCCTAAGCTCCTATTGCAGGTAGACCTCATCCGAATTCTTACAAGGGCCGGGCTCTGAGCCCCCACCACAAATGATCTACTCCGAGCTTCTACTACAAGCGATCTACTCTGAGCTACCACTACAAGCGGTCTACTTTGAATTTTTACTACGAGCAGTCCATGTCGGATTTCTACTGTAAGCCTCCACCTGAGCTCATATTATGAACGAATTCCTTCCGAACTTCTATTGCAGGCAGGCTTCGGCCGAGCTTCCTCAACAAAAGATCCCCATCCAGACTTCTAAGGGAACCAGACTCCGATTGAACTTCTGTAGCAGACAGATTCCGGACGAACTCCTACGACACACGGGCTCCAGCAGCTGGACCCCTCCAGTGGGTGAACCTCTCCAACACCATCCGACATCCACTGTCGGTCGACCTTCTGCCAGATTCTGCATGAAACCGAACTTCATCCATAGAAAGCCCCTGACCGAGCTTCTACAGCAGATGACCTTCACCTGCAGTACTAGCACCCAAGGGACCCAATGGTAGAAGGCTCACCAGCAACATCCGAGCTCCTCTTAGATGGAGAGCTACCCCTCTCCACCAGACACCCCAATCGAGCTTCGGCCGACAGGCCTGGACTCCCTGGCAGGCCACAGTAATGGCCACGACTCTGCTCCACTTCTTGTAATGGATCCCACGCGGCTCTATCATGCTCTGGCAAGTCACGACAATGGACATCACTTCACTCTCCACAACAGGCTTCATGTGGTAGGCCATGGTGATGGCCACGACTCCACTCCACTACTCTTCATAACAAACTCCTCATGGCCCCGAACGGCCCACTACCAGGCGGTTACAGACGTCGCTATCAATCTGTTACGTCCTCTGCCTATAAAAAGGGGAACCCCAGATATGTTATTCTTGAAGCTCTAATCTCTATCTCAAAACTCTACTAAAATTTTCGTTCGAGCACTCCATTCTTGTTGAGGCAGAGAACTGACTTGAGCATCGGAGGGTCTTGCCGGAGCACCCCCAACTCCAGTTTAGACTTTCTTTGTAGGTCCCGACGGCGACCATGACTCCCTCGACTCTAGCTTCTCCGATGCCGGTGGATTTTTGCACCAACAGGATTGGTGCTAGAGGAAGGGCGTGTGTCTTCGTAGTACTCTTGTTCTTAAAGGAGCGCTCAATGGGACCACCTCTGGTCATCTTCTCTGACATCTTCTCCTCCAGTTGCCTACTTGATCTCCACCTGATGCCTCCCTGAAGGGCATCCACTAGGCGGTCAATGGCCTCCGCGGCCAGATCTCAGCGAGCTCAGCAAGCCCCAGCCTCATCTCTGATTTCTTCGGCTCCTCTTCCTCCGACGATGGCAGTCGGCATGGAGCAGTTTGACCTGCTAGTTCAATAGGTCAGAGGTCTCATCGAAGCAGTGCAGGCCATGCAGCAGCAGCTGCAACAGTCGCAAGCATCGGTGCGGCTGGAAAGAGCATCGTCGGAGTTCCAGAATCCGACAACCGGGCGGACCACATGGGCCAGCCGCCCTGTCTTTCCCAGAAAAGAAAAATAGAAGGTGGAGAGTCCTCCGTCTGATCATGATTCAACCCCCGGAGAGTCCCTACCTTCGCTCCACCAGAAGACCCTCGAGGCCCACAATCGAGAGGACCTCCTGGATCAGAGATTCCAGGAGATGAACCAATGGATCGAAGAGCTCCGCCGTGCTCCCACTGCTTACGGTGAGAACATCTGTACTGACCCTCCTTTCTCTCAAATGTTCATGCAGGAACCAATCCCGTCGAACTTCAAGCTCCCCTAATTCGAGAGCTACGATGGGACCTCAGACCCGATCGACCACTTGGAGGCCTTCCGAACCATGATGCTGCTCCATGGTGTGCCAGATGCCATCTTGTGTCGAGCTTTCCCATCTACCTTGAAGGGAGCAGCAAGGAACTGGTACTCGGCACTAAAGTCGGGTACAATCTTCTCCTTTGACCAGATGAGTCACCAGTTCGTGGCTCATTTTGTCAGCAGCTAGTGTCCCCGGTGAGGTTTGGAGTCCCTCATTAACATCAAGCAAAAGGAGGGAGAATCCATCCAAGCTTACGTCAATCGCTTCAACGCCGCTGCCCTGGAGGTCCAGAACCTAGACCAATCGATTGCAATGGCCACCTTAAAGAGCGACCTTCAAAAGAATAACCTCCTCTTTTCCCTGGAAAAGAAGTATCCCAGAGACTTTGCTGATCTGCTAGCTCGGGCCAAAGGATATGCCCGAGCGGAGGAAGCCTTCAAGCTGAAGGAGGAGGAGGCCGCAAAGGAGTGGCAGGCGGGCGACTCCAGCAGGCCCGCAGTTGAAAGAAGGCTGAGTGAAGTTCGGCCACATTCTCGGACTCCTCTAGGGTACAAGCATGCCTAGACTCCTCCCCGAGCATGCAGGCAGAGAAGCCCGGACCGCAGAGTTCGGCAGGGCTCTCCCCCAGGAAGATTCTGCAGCTATGCCCCCCTCAATGCATCGAAAATCCAAGTGCACACACACCCCGGGAAGCACAATCCTAACAAGTTCTACCTCTACCATCGTGACCACGGCCACGACACAGAGGAATGCATTCAACTCCGAGATGAGATCGAGGACCTCATCAGACGAGGTCGGCTCGATAGGTTCATTCTGTTGAAAAATGATCCTGGCTCCTCCCATGGATCTTTGGTGTAGCAGAACCAGCAACGAATAGATCTGGAGACTTCTGGACACGATCCAAGGCCCTTGACAAAATCAGCCTGGTTGCTATCTTCTTCGTCAGCCTTTCGTTCCAGATGAAGAACGCCTTTGAAACCATCTCTAAAAAATCCAAGATCTAGTACCCAACCAGATCAGACCTGGACTGAGGTCTCTCAATTTGTAGATCTCAAATCAGAATATTTTAGATAGGAAAGAAGATAGATGGAGGCAGATCTCATAGATCTATCCTGCTGCAGCCTTTCTTGTAGATCTGTTGATGGATATCTCACCCACACCTCAAACGACCTCAGATCAACTCCAGATTTGAGAGGGACTTGTACCAACCTCTTCTCAAGAGATTTCAGGTCCTGGACCTAGTGTTTGGGCACCTTCAAGAGGGGGAGAGCAGATCTGGTAGGCGGCTGCAAGGGGGAAGGAGCTAGCGCCTCCCCTTCTTCACTTTCCTTTTATGGACTGGCAGCAAGAAACCCTAGGATTTCTTGCTCCTGGGGCATAGAGAATTACTAGAGAGAGAGGGAGAAGAGAGAGAGAGACTTGGGAGAAAGAGTCTTGTATTTTCTTGGCTTAATCAAACCTATACAAGTACATATATATATAAACACCGGGTCAAGTGACCCAAACCCAAAACTCCCTTGACCAACTCTATAGGAGATTAGGTTAATCCAAGCCCATGTACACCCATGACTCGACCTAATCTCACCTCTCCTAGGCTCAGACCTAGCCCATAAAGAGTTGGTCCCTTGAGGCCCACATAACCTAGACCTCAAGAACCCGAAAGGCCCACAGCCTTTCAACCTAGGGCCCAACTAGCCCTAGAGCCTCCATGAAGCCCTCATGAATGATGGACCTTGGCCTTAGCCTTGGTCCCCTGAGCCTTGGGCACACCACCTGGATCATAACAATCTCCACCTTGGTGTCCCAAGGCCTCAACCAGCTCCACTCTGTCCTTGCGACTGTAGACCCATTTGCAGCTAATGGGCCTCTTCCCCTGTGGCAACTGCACCAATCACCACGTCTGGTTCTTGTGGAGAGACTGCATCTCCTCGAACATCATCTGGACCCACCGCTCTCTATCCTGGCTCTCAATAACCTCCTGATACATATATGGGTCTCCATTCGCTGTCACCAGGGCATATGACAGTATCTCCTCAAAGCCATATCGGTCCGGTTGCCTGATGGTCCTCTTGGGCTTATGTAGGGCAACACCGATATCAGTCCTCGATCCAGCTCGCTCCTGCTGGACCTCTCCACCTCGATCATCCATCCGAGTCCTCTTCACTTGTGGAGACACCTTAGGTAAGTTCTCCACCTGAATATCATGTCCTCCCGTAGTACCTGCAAGAGGCAAAATAAAAGAGGTAAGTTGTCCAGCAGTGCCCTGCTGGACCTCCTCCTGCTCCTACTGCTCCTCAATGCCTGCTCGCCTTCGTAGGACTGACTCCTCATCAAAAATCACATCCCGACTAATGATGACCTTCTTTTCCAAGGGATCCCACAGCGTGTATGCCTTGACTCCTCGTGGATAGCCTAGAAACACCGTCTTGAGTGATCTGGCGTCTAGCTTACTTCGCTCACCAGCTCCAGTGTGCACATAGGCCGTGCACCCAAATACCCGTAGATGGCCCAGCCCAACTGTCCTCCCAGACCACACCTCCTCTGGAAGCCTACCATCCAACCTGGTGTGAGGTGACCGATTGACCAAGTAACCCGTTACGTCAACTGTGTCAATCCAGAACTCCTTTGGAAGCCCTGCCTGCAGCCTCATGCATCGTGCCTTTTCCAAAAGTGTTCTGTTCATCCTCTCGACCACCCCATTCTGCTATGGGGTCCCCCTAACTGAGAAGTGTCTCCTGATCCCACACTCTTCATAGTAGTCCTAGAACTCTCTGCTGGTGTACTCCCCACCATTGTCTGACCTCAGACACTTCACGCTCCTCCCCTACTCCTTCTCCACCTCAGCTCTCCAGATCTTGAACTTGGTGAAGACCTCTGACTTCTCTCTCATGAAGTAAATCCAGAGCTTCCTTGAGAAATCATTAATCAGGGTCATGAAGTATCTGGCCCCATTCCTAGCTAAAACTGGGGCTGGTCCCCACACATCCGTGTGTACTAACTCCAGAGGGGCTGCACTCCGGGTTGTACTGATGGTGAACTGAACTTTTCTCTACTTTCCCATCTGGCAAGGCTCACAAATCTTCCCTGTAGCACCATCCTCTAGATCAGAGATGAGTCCTCTCATGCTCAACTCCCTCAGCCCTCTGTCACCCATGTGGCATAGGCGGTAGTGCCACATCCTGTAAGCCCCCTGCTGGTCCTGTGCTGCAGCTGTTGCATCAGACTCTCCGGTCACCACAGATCCCTCCATGTGATAGAGGTTATTGTCCAACCTCCTGCCTCTCATCACCACCATAGCTCCATTGGAGATGTTCAGTACTCCGCTTCTAGCCCTACTGCTGAAGCTATATCCACTGTGCTCCAAGTAGCCTAGTGACACCAGATTCTTTTCCAGCTCCAGGACGTGCTTTACATTTGTCAATGTCCTCACAATCCCATCAAACATCCTCACCCTGACTATCCCTATCCCAGCCACCTCGCAAAGATGATTGTCGCCTAAAGTCACTGATCCCTCATCTGTCTTGGTGTATGTCGCAAACCAAGACCTGTGTGGTGTGTAGTGATGTGAGCACGCAGAGTCTACTGTCCACTCCTCTGTGTAATGCCTGTGACCATCTGATACCACAAGTAGATCATCCTCCACCTGTTTCCCAGCAACTGTACTCACTGATTCTGAGCCACTTCTTTCTCCCTTCTTACTCTTCCATAGTGGACATTCTCGCTTGAAGTGCCTGAACTCGTTGCACTTGAAGCATTTCACCTCTTTCTTTCCCTTCCTGGACTTGGACCGCCCCCTGGACTTGCTTCTGTCTCTGCCTCTACCTGTCCTCTCCCCTACTGCCAAACCCTCTTAGGGAGCCTGATCTCTGGTCAACTTTTTCCTCTGCTCATTCGACCTCAGCACCGAGACTATGTCCTCATACTCCAGAGTCTCCTTACCGTAGAGCAGTGTTGTCACCAAAGAATCATATGATCCGGGCAGTGAACATAGAAGCAATAAAGACTTATCCTCCTCATCCAACTTCACCCTGATATTCACCAACTCCATGCACAACTGGTCGAACCTCTAAATGTGGCCAATCACATTAGATCCCTCCTGCATCCGAAGACTGTACAACCTCTTCTTCAGTATCAGCTTGTTGCACATATTCTTCCCCATGTACATGGTGTGCAGCTTCGATCAAAGGCCCTTCGGGGTCTTTTCTTCTAGCACTGAATACAACGCCGCATCCACCAAACATCCTCTGATCACCGAGCATACTTTCTTCTCCAATGATGCCCACTGTCTATCTGTCATTCCCTCAGGCTTCTCATCCAAAGCCTGATCCAGATCTACTTGCACCAGAAGATCCTCCATCTGGATTTTTCACATGAAAAAATTTTCCTTGCCATCAAACTTCTCAAAATCGACCTTCATATTGCTGCCCATGACTGGATCCAATCCAAACAAGCAATATAAATTCAAGAAGTGTAGAATATACCTTGATGGTACCTTGCTGAAAATTTTCAGCACTTGGGATCTTCAACTTCTCATACTTGGAACCGCTTCCTCACCACTGTGGCTCTGATACCAACTATTGGAGCATGATCCTGGCTCCTCCTATGGACCTTTGGTATAGCAGAACCAGCAACGAATAGATCTGGAGACTTCTGGACACGATCCAAGGCCATTGATGAAATCAGCCTGGTTGCTGTCTTCTTCGTCAGCCTTTCGTTCCAGATGAAGAACACCTTTGAAACTATCTCTAAAAAATCCAAGATCTGATATCCAACTATAACAGACCTGGACAGAGGTCTTCCAATTCATAGATCTCAAATTGGGGCATTCTAGATAGGGAAGAAGATAGATGGAGACAGACCTCGCAGATCTATCCTGCTGTAGCCTTTCTTGTAGATCTATTGATGGAGATCTCACCCATGCCTCAAACGACCTCAGATCAACTCTAGATTTGAGAGAGACTTGTACCAACCTCTTCTCAAGAGATTTCAGGTCCTGGACCTGGTGTTTGGGTGCCTGCAAGAGGGGGAGAATAGATCTGGTAGGCAGCTGCAAGGGGGAAGGAGCTAGCGCCTCCCCTTCTTCACTTTCCTTTTATGGACTGGCGGCAAGAAACCCTAGGGTTTCTTGCTCCTGGGGCATGGAGAATTGTTGGAGAGAGAGGGAGAAGAGAGAGAGAGACTTGGGAGAAAGAGTCTTGTATTTTTTTGGCTTAATCAAACCTATACAAGTACATGTATATATAAACACCGGGTCAAGTGACCCAAACCCAAAACTCTCTTCACCAGCTCTATGGGAGATTAGGTTAACCCAAGCCCATATACACCCATGACTCGACCTAATCTCACCTCTCCTGGGCCCAGACCTGACCCATAAAGAGTTGGTCCCTTGAGGTCCACATAACCTAAACCTCAAGAACCCGAAAGGCCCACAGCCTTTCAACCTAGGGCCCAACTATCCCTAGAGCCTCCATGAAACCCTCATGAATGATGGACCTTGACCTTAGCCTTGGTTCCCTGGGCCTTGGACACACCACCTGAATCATAACACATTCGACACCAGCCTGAGGGTAGAGAGGATCGATCAAGGGCCCTACCGCAACCTGAGCTACCCAATCGGGATCATCAACTCCATCTATGGAGGACCTCGACGGGGAGCAGACCTTCTACGACCATGAGATTTGAAAAATTTGTAAATGTATTACTAACGACTTTACTTTAAATCAAGATTTTTTTCAGATTTGCATATCTTTCCCTTTCGGCATGGACTCATAACGACAGGGGATAACCCCTTCAGATAACAAAAACAAAGCCATGTTAGGAACAGGAGGAGAACCTCGTCCTAACGTGAGCAAAGTTGGAAGTCCGATTATTTTAAGACCGAACGAGGGGAGAGGCCCATATAACGGCCCTTATGTGCCCCCACGGCCATGTTAGGAACAAGAGGAGAACCTCGTCCTAACATGAGCAAAGTCGAAGGCCCGGTTCTCCTTAGACCGGATGGGGGGAGAGGCCCTACAACATCCTTATGTGCCCCCACAGCCATGTTAGGGACAGGAGGAGAACCTCGCCCTAACATGAGCAAAGTCGAAGGCCTGGTTCTCCTTAGACCGAATGGGGGGAGAGGCCCTACAACGCCCTTATGCGCCCCCACAGCCATGACAGGGACAGGAGGAGAACCTCGCCCTAACATGAGCAAAGTTGAAGGCCCGGTTACTTTTAGACTGGATGGGGGGAGAGGCCCTACAATTCCCTTATGTGCCCCCACAGCCATGTTAGGGACAAGAGGAGAACCTCACCCTAACATGAGCAAAGTCAAAGGCCTGGTTACTTTTAGACCGGATGGGTGGAGAGGCCCTGCAACGTCCATTTGTGCCCCCACAGTCCTGTTAGGAACAGGAGGAGAACCTCGTCCTAACCTGAGCTAAAATCGACTACATCAGAAATAGGAGGAGAACCTCGTCCTGACGCCAACTAAGATCCGATCGTTCAAAACCTGATAAGAAAAAAGAGAACCTTCTCGATGGCCCCTCTACTCTCCCATGACCCCGTAAAGAGTTGGGGAGAACCATTACTTAAAAATAGGAGGGAGATACGAAGGAAAAGCGACAGACTACACCAGTCAAAAATGGAAGCCAAACTATAACAAAGACACAAAGCACCTCGCCTCAATAAAGAAGGAGACCCCCCATTAAAAACCCTCAGTCTCTAAGAGGGAACTCAACACAGGCCAAGGACAGATCGACTTCCTCAAGGCAACTCAAACAACCCAAAAAAAAAAAGAAGAAGAAGAAGAAAGAGAAAGAGAGACCTACAGTCATGAACGAAAAGGCAAATCAACACGACAATGGCTAGGAACCTTCAAACGATGTCGACATCGAACAAGTCAAAAGACAAAAGAAATTCAGTAACGACGACCTAATACAAGAATGAATAAGATAATGAAAAATTTTCTTTTCATTTCATTAGCAAAATATACTTTACAGAGCCTGGAAGGCCAAAAAAGAAAAATGACAAGAACAGAAAAAGAGGACATATAGAAAGACGGAAGGCAAAAAGAGCCCTAAGGGAGCTCGGCTCTTTCGATTTCGAACTTTCGATTTCGACCCTCATCAGGGAGTGGCTTAAGCTTTCGACTTTTTCTTCCAATTCTTTCTTCCTTATCAACATCTCCAGATACATCTGATGAAACCGTTGGCTTTCGTTCTCCACCTCTCGAAGCTTTTTTCTTAGGACCTCGGACTCTACCTCTGCATCTTTGACCGCCTGCTGCTCATATGCCAGCTGGATCTTCAACTGCTGCAGCTCGGTCCTCCCCTCACCAAGGGCGACGGATAGCTCTTCTATGGTTCCTCTCAGGGATCGGAGTTCGTCGGAGTCCCGAACAGGGACGAACTGGGCTCCTTCAGATAACTGCCTTTGAAGGCGGGCAACCTCGTCGGTCGCCATCCTGAGCTTCCTCCTGTAGTCATCCACCTGCATGCACCAGCTGGCCTGGTATGCATTGTAGTTCGACTCGACGTCCTGGAGCTGTTGCTGAAGGTCGGAGAACTTCTTCGACCATTCTCGATCATGGTCGGCCCGAGTCGAAAGCCAGGACGAGCTTCCTTCCAGCTGGCCGATCTTCTCCAGTGCAGCCGACAGCTCCGCTTCAAGAGAGCTGATCTTGGAAGCCTAAGCCTAGGATCGGTCACTGGCATGCTTCTTATGTTCCTCGAGCTCCTTCTCGAAGTTTGCCTTCCTCCGGCTGTAATCCATGATCCTTTTCACATGGAGGTTTCGGAAGTGGGTGGCCTCTGAGTGGCTCTCCCTCAGCCTGTGAAGTTTATCCTCCATCTCCTTCGACTTTTTTGTTAAATGATGAACTTTCTTCCTCAGATGTCGGATCGTGGACTTCAGCAGAACTCCCTGTGGTAAGGGAAGCACTTCGGCAGGACACTACCATCGGGAGACAAAAGTGTCAAGGCGCGGCTCATTGCAGAAAGAAAAAAGAAAAGAGAAGAGAAGTCCCCCATAAGGAGGAGCCCAATTTTATTGATTGAATATTTCTTAAAGACAAAAGAAAAAGAAAAAATCGTAGTGAAAGAAAAATATAAAGTCAGAGGTCTCAGACCTCCAAAGTAGGAGTTGGGGAGCTCGGTGTTCTTGGAAGGGGGGCTGCGGTGGCAGCGACAGTAGGAGAGGGCCTGGCCTGATCTTCAGATGCCTCATCCAAGAAGCTGAAGTCAAGCTCGAGAAATTTCTTGACCATCTTTTCTTGGCAGAGCTCGAATCCTTTGATGAATGCATCTTGGCTGAACTTGACGTTCAGGTCCCTCATTTCGGTGGAGGCCTTGAACTCCTCTACCGCTTGGCCCCTGGCCTCCGAGATCAGGGCCAGAATCTGCTCCGTCAAATTTGTGACCTCGGCCTCCACCTTCCTCACCATCTCCTTCGAGGCCTGCTTTTCTTTCTCAAGTGCCTCTTGGAGGTTGGCTACCTCGGTAGCCTTTTCATTGAGGCGGGCGGCCTCGGCCCGGCAACCTTCCTCTGCCTGGATAGCATCCCTCCTCGCCTTGTTCATCACCTCGATGTTGGTGAGGAGCTGGTGCCCGATCTGCAAGGGTGGCCACAAAGCCAGAATGAAAGCCGAGAAGTTAATTGAATGAAGGAGCGAGGAGAAGGAAGAAAGTGAATCTGCTTACCTCAAGAAAGGACCCCAGAGAGTCCCAAACCCGCTATTCGGGATCGACGCGGACGATCCTCTGGATGACTTCGGGCAGGATGCACCCATCGACCAGCCGCTTTATCAGGTCCCTGTCATTAAAGGGATTCTCCACCAGCTCTTCCTCAGAGCCATGGGATTCTTCAATGGCAGCTCGGCGATCGCTGACCCTGCGGGCCACCGTCTTCTTTCTCCTCCCCCTCTCAACCCCTGGTGCCTCCTCGGAGTGGGCCCCCGGAGCGGGAGCCTCGGTGGGGGAACTCCTCGAAGAGGCTCGGGGAACTAGGGGCTCGGCGTCTGAAGGAACATCGATAGTGAGGGCCCCTGGGCAAGTGTGGCCGAGCTCATCTCCTCCGTTCTGGCCTTCTTTGCCGACCCGGAGGCCGCAGCGCCTTTTCTTTTGTGAACCTTGAGGCCCCTGGCAAGCATCCGTGCTGCTTCGACATCCATTCCTAAAAAAAAAAAAGAAAAAAAAGAAAAAAAAAGAGAGAGAAAAGAGATCAGTAACAGAGTGAAAAAAGAAAGAGGTGATGCATGGTTAAAAAAAAAAAATGGGAGAAGAAGAAGAGAAGAAGAAGAGAAGAAGAAAAGAAGAAGAAAAGGAAAGATGGAATACTCACAGGATCCAGGAGACTTAGGCCGATGTTGAATAGGAATTGCTCATTCAGAAGGTTGGGAAGGGAAAGAGTTGGATAACTAAGGAGTTTTTGGGTGGCTTGAAGGTCGTCCTCCCCCAGACTAGGAGCCCGACAGACGGAGTCCCTCAAGGTGCCCCAAGGGGGCAATCCCAGCCTCAAGGTCAGACATTGAACATAGAGGTACTTCCCCTTCCAGTTATGGATAGAAGAGGGAGCACCTTTCAGCAACCCCTTCTTACCGAACTAGAGAGAGAAGTACCACCAGTCTTTTGCCGAGGGGTGGCGCTTGAAGGTGTAAAAATACCTAAACAAAGGAAGGGATGGCTGAACTTCGACTATGTGGCAAAGGGAGAGGAATCCTATCAAAAACCTAAAGGAATTCGACGTGACTAAAGCTAAAGAAATATCTAGAAAATGAAAAAGAGCGACAACGAAGGACGGAAGCGGGAGCCAGAGTCCAGCACGGAAGGCCTCCTAGTACAGACAAAAATGGCCAGGTGGGGGGGTGCTAATCCGGTCAGCTGGACCAGGAAGCTCCAGATGGTACTCTGGAGGAACTCCATATTGAACCCTTATCAGTAGGAGTTCTTCCGGAGTCAGAGAATAGGGAATGGCATTCGGTGCAAAAATCGGATGAGGTCCAGCCCTAGTTATGGGTTCATCTACGGTATGAGGGTTCTGAGGGACTGAGGCAGACGAACTCCTGGAATCGCTAGAGGCGGAGGTGCTAGAAGACATTTCAAGCAAAAATCTTAAAAATCTCAGAAAAATCAGGAGAAATAAGAGACAAAAGGTTCGTGAGGAACCAAATAGGTGGAATGCGGCAGAAGAAAAATGAAGAAGAAGGAACACCTAAATGACAAGAGAAAGAACGAAAGTTCTGGAGCGAACCTAAGTTGCTCCGAAGGATGCAGAGATGCAGGTACAAGGATGACTCAAAGAACACCTAGGGCCAAAACGAACGTCGAGAAAGGTCAGAGCTCTCAGAAAGAAGATGGGCACCAACAGGACTTTCAGGCAGAATGAAACTCCCGGGAGAAGAAGGGCGGCTTTAAATAGACCCTGGGATCCGACGTAATAATGATTGTGGATCTCCACAGGCCGACCCATATTCACCACATGTCCCACTCGCCACAACAGGCGGCTAAAAATGGCTGATAGCTGGCAGAGCCATCATTGCATCATACCTGGAGTAACGCTCCAGCGAGAATTTTGAAAAGTCTTTTTAGATCGTCTCGATTTGAAAAGACTTCGGTATGCATGCATTAAATGCCAGAATATCTGAGGGCGATCGCGCATAGGATTCAAGGGACCAACTTCGGCTGTGAAAATTTCTCTATACTTCCTTCATTCGAAACTCGAACTCGGAAGTAGGAGGACTGGTGTTGGGTATAAAATACCCCCCAGCCGAAGTTCGTATCAGGAGTGACCCTCCTGGGACTCTACCGACGTCCAACCTTGGTGACATCTTTCTGAACCTCTCCGACGGTCGAGCTTCCGCAATATCTCAAGTTCTACCGATGGATAAACTCCCACAGCTTCTTCCACAAGTGTCGATCAGGTTCCTCCGATGAATGAACTCCTACCGCATCTCCCGGGCTTCTCCAGTGATAAGCTTCTTCGATCGTCTATCAGGCTGCTCCAAGTGCTCTCTGGATTCTACTATCGACCGACCTCCTACAAGGGTTAACCATTCTCCGAACCTCTTCCAGATCTTTTCCAATAGGATTCAATCGACTCCAATCCAAATTTCTTCCAGAACTTCATCAGTTCGTCAGTGGCCGAACTTTCCCAACAGCAGATCTCTACGACGGACGGACTCCATCCAAGTTTCTACGATGGTCGACCACCTTCTGGATTTCATCCGAGCTCCTACGGGAGCCGGACTTCTTCTCCGAACTCCTACTGTAGGTAGACTTCGTCCAAGCTCCTACGGGAGCCGGACTTCAGCCCTGAGCTCCTATTGCAGGTAGATCTCATCCGAATTTTTACAAGGGTTGGGCTCCGAGCCCCCACCACAAACGATCTACTCCGAGCTTCTACTACAAGTGATCTACTCTGAGCTACCACTACAAGTGGTCTACTTTGAATTTCTACTACGAGCGGTCCACATCAGATTTCTACTGTAAGCCTCCACCTGAGCTCCTATTGTGAATGAATTCCTTTCGAACTTCTATTGCAGACAGGCTTCGGCTGAGCTTCCTCGACAAATGATCCCCATCCGGACTTCTACGGGAACCAGACTCCAACCGAACTTCTGTAGCGGACAAATTTCGGATGAACTCCTACGACACACGGGCTCCAGCAGCCGAACCCCTCCAACGGGTGAACCTCTCCAGCGCCATCCGACATCCACTGCCGGTCGACCTTCTGTCGGATTCTGCATGAAACCAAACTTCATCCACAGAAAGCCCCTGACCGAGCTTCTACAGCAGATGACCTTCGCCTATAGTACTAGCACCCAAGGCACCCAATGGTAGAAGGCTCGCCAGCAACATCCGAGCTCCTCTTAGATGGAGAGCTATCCCTCTCCACCAGACACCCCAACCGAGCTTCGACCGATAGGCCTGGACTCCCTGGTAGGCCACAGTAATGGCCACGACTCTGCTCCACTTCCTGTAACGGATCCCATATGGCTCCATCATGCTCTAGCAAGTCACGACAATGGACATCACTTCACTCTCCACAACAGGCTCCACGTGGCAGGTCACGGTGATGGCCATGACTCCACTCCACTACTCTCCATAACAAACTCCTCATGACCTCGAACGGCCCACTACCAGGTAGTTACAGACGTCGCTGTCAATCTGTTACACCCTCCGTCTATTAATAGGAGACCCCCAGATATGTTATTCTTGAAGCTCTAATCTCTATCTCAAAACTCTGCTAAAATTTTCATTCAAGCACTCCATTCTTGTTGAGGCAGAGAACTGACTTGAGCGTCGGAGGGTCTTGCCGGAGCACCTCCAACTCTGGTTTAGACTTTCTTTGCAGATCCCGACGGCGATCACGACTCCCTCGACTCCAGCTTCTCCGACGTCGGTGGATTTTTGCACCAACACTAATAATTTAGGTTCAACCACTGAGCCACAATCAAGATCCATTTGGTCTAATCAAAGACATAGACTTGACAATCTACAACTATTATACTAGAGAAATCCTGATTAATCTAATTCAACATTTTGTTAGACTTAATCAATTTCTTTACATAATCAATCAATTCTTTGATTGTAACCTTAGGTCTAACCCAATTAAAGAGAAGGACCTAATTTGAGCTAACCCATATCCCATGTTTTATGCAATGTCATTAGATCTAAATCACAATTCTAGATCCAATTAGCTGGATACTTAATTCTCAATTAAGTTTTGCATCAACATGGTTAAGATTTTGAAAATAATTTTTTCATAAAAGTTTTTTACATCAAGTCATAAAATCTTTTAGATCAAATTTAAATTTTTTATGATTTTAAATCAAAATAATTTTAACTAAACAAGATTAGATGTAACTAACTATCTTTGCAACTTGCATCACATACAACAACACCTAGGATTTCAAGATCTAGGGTTTTGCAAGAAAGTAAGTTTTCTCTTTTCATTTTCTTCTCCATGGGACCTCACAGTGGCACCCCTACATGCCATGAAGAGCATCCTACTGAATGGGAGGAGAGGGTCATAAAATCTTACTTGCTCCTATAACCGGACGGCCTGGTGATTACCCAATCCGAGTACTTTGCTACTCAAAAGATCTAATCTAAATAAATAATAATCAGATCTAAAAATAAACTAATGTAGATCTAAGTTAAATTATAAATAATCAGATCTAATAATAAAAAATTAGATCTAAAGTCATATTAATTCATATCAAAACAACCTGACTCTGATACCAGTTGAAAAAAATTTACGGTAGTGCAGTACATGCAATTAAAAATTTTATACAGTAAAAATAATAGATTAAATAATTTAATCTTAATCACATGTATAAGATCTAATCTTAAACTACTATATCAAAATTTTAGATATAAAAAATATATACTTTAGATCTGAAAATAAAAATCACATCGATCTCATCGATACTGAAATTTTAGATCTAACTATAAGATCTACCATAGGAATCAAAATAAGTTAGAGATCGTTACCAAATAAATTTTGATCTTGATCTCTTCTGATTTAAAGATTGGAGAGGGTATTCCTTAGGTCACTCACAGCCACATAAAGTTATCTGGCTTCTATAACAAAATTCACGTGAAGACTGACGTAAATCAGGGGCTTGGAGATGCTAGTTTGCGAACAATTTTGACAACTGACCTCTTCCTTCTTCTACAAGCATCTTGGACACTCCAAAGTGATAGGAGATCTGAAGGAGGAAGAGAGAAAGAGGATAAGAGGCTCTAAAAATAAAAAATCTATAAGAGAATTGATCATGGGATGTCCAAGAGAGGGGTCCCCTTTTTATAGACTAGAAATTAAGACTTTCTAAGAAAGGATGCCATGAATCAACACCAAAACCCCTTTTTGAAATTTCCAAAAATTCTAAAA
This sequence comes from Elaeis guineensis, assembly GCF_000442705.2. NCBI lineage: Eukaryota > Viridiplantae > Streptophyta > Magnoliopsida > Arecales > Arecaceae > Elaeis > Elaeis guineensis. Next base: position 64,735,018 of record NC_026002.2, read on the forward strand.
AAATCATTAAGATGCGGAGATAAAATTTAGAGTCTATATACCAATGAGAAGACCATGATCTAATAATTTTGAGACCTCTATGAGACTCTAAAGTAGAAGCCCTCCAATGGTGATCCACACAGGACTGATCAGGGCCCTTCCCAATTTATCATGGTGCTGCAGCCTTCTTCACAAGCTCACTGTTGATCTTCCTTCGTAAGAATTGGTTGCACCAATGCTTGTATGCCTTTATGACCTCTACTAAAACCTCTTTAGGAACCCTTTCCCAAAAGATTTCACTACACACAAATCAGATTTTATGTTCAACACATGAACAATCTAATTTTTGGACAAGCATCTCATGCTTTCCATTTTCTCTCTTTCTTTCTCTTTCATTATCTCTCTTCCTTTTTTCTTATCTTTTTTCAAATCTTTTCTATCAATTTTCTCTCATTTTCACATCCTCTCTCAGCCCAATTTGGCATGTCAAATCTGGTTGTAGCACCCCCTTTAAATAGGAAACAAGGAGGGATACCTTGGGATGCCAACTCTTGGCATCGCTTAATCCTTACATGCAATGATTTAATTTTTAGCATGGAACACAAGGGGATGGCATGGAATTAGAAGAGACTGACTAGTAGAAGGACTCTTTCTCTATCTAGAAAAATTAATACACCATCATATGGTGCATGGAAAAAGGATTTAACGTGAGAAACAAAAAGTCCATACCATTAAGGACTCTTCCATAAACTCAATGCATATAACGGAGGGTCCAAATTTATTTTTGGTGTTCAAACTTCTTGCCAGAGAAGGACTCTTCCTTCTCTTCTGCATCCATAATTCCAAGAGGCATCTCATGTCATGAAGAATTAAGAAACACATGGAGAAATAAAGGAAGAAATTAAGAGTCCATTACATTTAAGACTCTACCATAATATCCAAATATATGGAGGCATCCTATTTATTTGTGGCATCCAATTTTTTTCCAAGAGAAAGATTACTCCTCTTCTTCCACACCCCATATCCTAAATGCCATCTCATGACACGAGAAATAAAGGAAAACACATGGAACTTGGAAAGAAAATTAAGAGAAGTAAGTGTGAAGGACTTCTTCTCTTAACGCCCAAAATAAATGATGCCATATAATTCTTTGGCATGGTGAAAGATGTGGAGGTAGTGGATTCATATGGAGCACTTCTATAAAATCTAGATAAACCAACTAATAAATAGATGGTTCAAACCCAATCACATTAGGTCAAGGCAACAAGCAAAGGGTTAGCACAAACACCTTTGCACTGAACTCAATTGGGAACTTGGGTTAATTCATGTGCTAGCAATTTAATTAACCTATTAGATTTATAATAAATCTAAATAGATTAAACCAAGGCCAAATTCTTATTGTGTGTGATCCATTGGGTTTTAAATCTAGTCAATAGTAGATCGAAACTCTCGACGTAACCCTAATTTGATTGGATTAGGTCAGCTCAAGAGTTTTAATCAACTAGGACTCTTCCTAATTAATTTTTGAGTTAAAATATTTTAATTTTGATAAGTTTACAAGTTAAGATTGATATTTAGTAATATGTCATGACTATCTAAAAGATTTAAAATTTGATAGAAATACCAAAATTATCCTTTCGTGGTGAGTTACCATGCAATTTAATCCTTCGATCACACAACATCCCAAAAAGATCATGGGTATGAAAATATGTCAAATTCAAATTATTGAATTTTGGCCACATAGTAAAAAATAATTTTAAAAAATTTTAAATCAAGCAAATCAATAGCCTTATCAAATAAAACTATCGAGCCGAACCCAAAATCCTAGAATCACTTTGCCGATCACGATCAAAGCAAATTCAAGCATGCAAGGAGAGAGAAAATTATACTTTAACCAATATGATAAAGTGATATGTTGGTGTTCTCCATAAGATCCCAAGGTAGAAGTCTTCCAATGGTGATCCACACAAAAGTTGGCCAAAGTCCTTCCCAACCGATGTACTATCACAGCCTCGTCTTCTTAAGAACACTGTCGGCTTTAGACTTGCATCACAATCACATCAAAGCCCAATTGCTTTCGATCTCACCACCAGAATGATACCAAGAAGACACTCTTTAGATGTCATACAATCAAGAATTTTATTTTTGACTCCAACATATGAAAAAATTAAATCCTAGGGCACTCAAGCAACACTTGCTGAAAATCTCACCACCCTAGTAGCAAATTTTGCCACTCAAAATTCTCTCTTTTTTTCTTTAGAATTTTTTCAAATTTTTTATTATATTTTTCACATCTCCTATCTTGGTCTCAACCAAAAATTACCACAAGAAACCATCTGGGGTGTCCTCTATGAATAGGGAACCAAGGGACATCACATGAGACCATGGGGTGCCAACCTTTGGCACTCCAAATTCCCATGTGCCAAATAAATTCACCAAGTGAATTTTTAGTGATTCAAATACTTAGAGTAGAAAGACTCCTAGTTATCTATATGTCATAAAAATTTAAATTAAATTTGATATCAAATCATAGGAGAACTAATTGGGAATTTAAGGTAATGTGTAATAGTTAAGAGCCTTCATTAAGAAGGACTCTCCACTTCTCATTTCAATTTATGGTGGGTGGCATTTATTTTTTTCTGTGACTTTTGGTGGATGTGGAGGACTTCTTCTTCACTTGAAACTCTTTCAAGTTAGATAAGGATCCAATCCAAATTGATTCAATCCCATTAGGTCAAAGCCAACTAGTTAAGGTTAGCTCAAACAATTTGATCTAAACCAACTTGGGAACTTGGGTTAATACAATGTGCTAGCATATCAAATTAACTAATAAAATTTATATTAAACTATAATTAGATTAGACCAAGATTAAATTCTAAAGTGTGTGACCCATTGGGTTTCAAATCTAGCCAATAGTGGACCCAGACTTTCGACGTAACCCTAATCCGATGAGATTAGGTCACTCGAAGAGTCCCAATCAACCTGGACTCTTCCAAATTGACTCCAAAATTAAACTCTTTTAATTCTAATGAATCCATAAGTCAATATTAATATCTAGCAATATGTCATGACTATCCAAAAGATTTAAAATTTTAGTAAAAAATTATCAAAATATCCTTCAGTGGCAAGTTCTCGTGTAATTCAATCTTTCAGTCAAACAACATCCCAAATGAGCTGTGGATATAAAAATATATCAAACTCAATCATTTATCTTTATGTATCTTGATCAAAAGGCAATAATTCAATTGACGATACATTAGAAATCTTTTTCTAATTATCATCCTGCTTTGGCCAAAAACTTTTAGAATCATCGTCCTATGAGATCACATAGGATGTTCGCTCTCGTTATTAAGAGTGACTGATCTCTTATTGATCACTCACAACCTTCATGCATACTTCACCATATCCAGAACATCTCACATAAGGATCAAAGCATCAAGCTAGGTAGTGAACTAAAATATAGATCCATGTACATAAGGTACCATGGTGATCTCAGGTCTAAGGATCACTTACACAACTCTCACTAGAGAATCATCAGTTGACATGTAAATAAGACTCTATCTGACATTCTCTTGTAGGTCAATTCAGTGAACTTATTCTCTAATGAGCACCCATATCCTTATATTAGTGTCACCATATAAGTGGTTGTGAGATCAACCACCCTCATTTCTGAGTATACATAGGACATGTCAGTCTTACCAGTATCATTGATCTCTGACTCAATGTATCAATGACTAGAAATATTTTAGATCAGGGCTATCGAAGAATTAGATCTCACTGACGTGATCTCATCATGGCCCTAAAATCATTGTGCAGACCTATGGGGTTCATTATAATCTTAAAATTAATAAGATGCAGCATATAATGAATCAAAAATATCTATTTTATGAATAACGTAAATATCAATTTACATGAGTTTGGAAGATAAATTACAAAAGCACTCTATCACAGTCCATTTGCGATTGGCTTGTAGGGCATTATTCTTTCAATCTTCTACTTGCACTTAAAGCCAATCGCCCCTATACTTGATGCCCACGCTATCAAGTTGGCGGTCAAATTGCTGCAATGATAAGGCCTTAGTGAACAGGTTCGCTATATTGTTCTTAGTGTCAACTCGCTCCACGATCACATCGTATTTTTCGACAATCTTCCGAACGAGGTGGAACCATCTTTGGATGTGCTTGAATTTATAGTGAGACCTTGATTTTTTGGCTTAAGCAACTATCCCAGTATTATTATAATAAAGAAACACTGATTGTTTAATCTCTGAAACCACACCTAATTCTGTGATGAATTTCTTCATCCAGTCGGCCTCCTTAGCAACCTCACTTGCAGCAATATACTCAGACTCAGTGACTGAGTCAGCAACTATTTGCTATTTGAAATTTTTTCAACTTACTGCACCACCATCAAGGTGAATACATACTCAGACATGAATTTACTATCATCTGGATTAGATTGGAAACTAGAATCAGAATAACCTTTCAGTTTTAAATCAGATCCACCATATATCAGAAAAATATCTCTAGTCCTTCTCAAGTACTTGAGTATATTTTTCACAGCTTTCCAATGATCCTCCTCAGGATCAGCCTAAAATTTGCTTACAATACCCAAGGCATAAGCAATATCAGGCCTGGTACATAACATAGCATACATTATTAATCCTACAACTGAAACATAAGAAATAGAACTCATTCTATTTCTCTCTTCAGGTGTCTTAGGAGACATCTTCTAGAGAATTATATGCCATGACCTATAGGCAAGTAACCTTTTTTACTTCTCTCTATGTTGAACCTCTTCAATACAAGGTCAATATACCTAGACTGGGACAAGCCTAGCATCATATTTGATCTATCCCTATAGATCTTAATACCAAGTATATACGATGCCTCACCCAAAATGTTTATGAAAAACTTTTATGATAGCCAAGTTTTGACTGATTGCAACATCAGAATATCATTCTCAATAAGCAATATGTCATCCACATACAAGACTAGGAAGATAATAGCACTCCCACTAGTCTTCTTATACACACAAGATTCATCCATATTTTTGATAAAGCCAAACAATTTGACTATCTCATCAAAATGGATGTTCCAGTTCCTCGATGCTTGCTTCAATTCATAAATAGATCTATTCAGTTTGCATACCTGATTTGCTCTCCCACTAGAGACAAATTTCTCTGACTAAGTCATATAGACTTCTTCCTCAAGATTTTCATTGAGAAAGGTAGTCTTGATATCCATCTGTCAGATCTCATAGTCATGGTATGTTGCAATAGCAAGCATTATCTGAATAGACTTGAGTATCGCTACCGACAAAAAGATTTCTTCATAATCAACACCTTATTTTTGTATGAAACCTTTTGCCACAAGTCTGACCTTATAGGTCTCTACCTGGCCATCTGCTCCAATCCTCTTTTTGAAGACCCATTTTTAATCTATTGGGGTCACACCCTCAGGTGCATCAACCAAAGTCCATACTTGGTTGGCACACATGGAGTCTATTTCAGATTTCATGGCATTGAGCTACTTGTCAAAGTCACTACTCATGACAGCTTCCGAATAGGTCGTGGGATCATCATTCTTAATGATGTGGGTTGGTTGTCATTCTCAATGATAAACTCATATCTGAGTGGTACACTACGTACTCTATTTGATCTTTGAAGAGGAGGTGTGTATAGTGGCTGTGCCTCAACAATGAACACAACTGGTTGAAAACTATTTGATAAATCCTGGATGGATTATAAGTTTTGAACTTTCTCAAGTTCAATAGACATCCCACTGCCTCCTTCTTGGATAAACTCTTTCTCTAGAAAAATGACATGCCTACCAACAAACATCTTTTATTGAGTAGGATTATAGAAGTAGTATCCCATACTCTCCTTGGGATAACCTACAAATCTGTATTTTTCTTTCTAGTATCCATCTTATATCCATTAATATTTTTTACATAAGCCGGACAACCCCAAATCTTAAGATGCTTAAGATTGGGTCTTTTTTCTTTTCATATTTCATATAGAGTGTTGAAACAAATTTCAAAGATACTTTATTTAAAATATACACTGCAGCCTCAAGGGCATATCCACAAAAGGATATTGGAAGATCCATGAAATACATCATGGACCGCACCATATCTAATAAGGTGTGATTTTTCTTTTTCATAATTCTATTTAAATATGGAGTATAAGGAGGTGTCCATTGAGAGAGTATTCTATTTTATTTTAAATAATCGAAAAACTTACTGGATAAATATTCTCCTCTTTGATCCGATTGAAGAGTTTTAATACTTTTACCAGTTTATTTTTTGACCATTCTTTGATACTCTTTAAATTTGTCAAAGATTTTGAATTTATATTTTATTAAATATACATATAAATCTTGACCTATTATCAGTAAATGTGATAATGTAAGAGTATCCATGTCTGACTTGAGTCGACATTGGACCACATACATCAGCATGTACAAGGTCCAATATGTCACTCACCCGATCTCCATGTCCAGTAAATGGAGTCTTGATCAATTTTCTCATGAGGTAAGATTTACAAGTTTCATATGATTCATAATCATCAAGATCAAAAAAATTATCTTTGTATAACTGGTTAATCCTTGACTCATTTATATGGCCAAGTCGGTAGTGCCAAAGGTATGTGACATTCACATCCTCTCTTTTTCTTTTCTTTATATTATCAACATGAAGCATATTATCATTAAGTAAAAGAAATATAAGACTATTATTAATAAAAGTACTTCCATCATATTTATTAAAAAAATAAATAAAATAACCATTATTTTTTATAATTATTTCAAAATCTTATTTCAATAACAATGGTACAGAAATAATATTTCTAACAATATCAGGAATATAGTAATAGGTCTTTAGTTCTAAAACTTTGCCCGAAGGCAACTTCAAAATCCTGATTTCTATGACTTCAGCCTGAATGGACTATCCACTAGCATCGAACAGCTCAAAGTCACCTTTATTCAGATATCTTATTTCCTATAGACCCTGCAATGATTTACAAAAGTGTGAATCATAGGTAGTATCCAAAATTCAAAAATCTGAAAATGAAGTACTTAATGATAAATTAGTTTGTATCATATACAAACTTTAGCAATGCTTACCGATTTCACGGTTGCAAGGTACTCTTTGCAATTTTTCTTCCAGTGGCTCTCCTTGCCACTGTGATAACAAGTACCTTTGGTGGAGACCTTCTTCACCTTCTTCTTGGAGATGCCAGCCTTAGGATTCAACTTTTTCTTGAAACCCTTCTTTGCCTTCTTCTTGGTGATCTTATCAACATGAAGAACCTGAGCCTTTTCACCCTTGAAATGGCTCTGCTATTTTCAGCATGTTCAGTAGTTCTGACAAGCTGATGTTCAGTTTGTGTTAGATGTGTGCCCTAGATGCCAGATTGGCTGACACATTCCTGTACAAATCTAAGGGTAAATTTGTAATTTTAACTATAAATCAATAAATAGGTTATTCTTCTATAACATTGTGTACATTGTGTCTGTGATACATCCTTTGAGTTAGTAGGAATGTCAATTCATATTTTCAAGAGTTAAAAATTTAAGGCATGAATTTATATAACTAACTCATAAATAGCTCCTGACCATAGGATCATCACGAGGATGGTGATCGATCCAGAAGGTTGGTGTATGATCACTTCCTTAGGGTAGATGTATCTTGAGTCTATGGTGTGGAGACATCAAAGTGAGAGTACAGATATTCATTGAGAATGAGAGTACTGAGTGTGACCATATCGAGCAGTCATAAGAAAGTCTACCTTCTCATCGATGACTAGCTCGATACTGCAGTTGTGTGTCTAGTTCTTTGATCTGAGGTGCATCGATAGTTCACCTTGAGTATGTTATAGTTTGACTACACCATAACTCGATCTCCTAGCCATTCAAAATCCTGAGATATATGTTGGCTGTAGCATATTCCTTGTAGGAACTAGGTCGCACCAAGATGGGATCTATCAACCTCGGTAGATAAGAGTAGTTCTATGATGATCGAAAGATCAAGTCCTTAAGTCCATGGCCATGGTAGAGTGAAATAATGGAAAATAATTTTTCATTGGGATTTCACATCAGACTCGAATCGATCGATTGATTCATATGACTAATGTTGGGTTCGATGAGTTCACCTTAACCCTAATTCAGTCGAGACTCATGATAGAGAAACTCAATCACACAGATAGCTGCACTGAGAGGTTCATTTTTAGTTCTGATGGGTTGCCACCATATGCTGCTAGGTGTCACTGGTAGATTTTGAGAGTAATTAGAAAAATCTTGATGATCGATCATTCTAATTGTCTGAATCAAAAGAGTTCTGATCTATCAAAAGGAGTTTCGATGATGTCGATGATGAGATCATGATATATCTCATTACCATACAGAATTAAACCTAACTGGGTCACACTAACAAAGGTTAGGATCTGGATATCATCAATTGGGCTAGCCCAATTGATTTGGATTAGATCCAATTAGATTCGAGAAAATCATGCTAGCACACGATTGAGCCTAACTTTCTCCTCGTGTAATCTTTTCTATCTCGACTGAGCCAAATGTGATTTAACTCACTCTGAGAATCTTGAGAAGGTTTTTCTCAGTCTAAATAAAACTTGTCCAGCTCAAAAAAGTCTTGTCTTAATTCATGAGATGAATTTAAGACAACACCTGCTAATTCCTGTCACCTGCCATTTTCATTTTAAGATATCTGTCAAATGTTGACATATGGGTCTTAAACTGAAGGCCACTTGGCAAGAGCTCGTTGGAGGATTTTTGTGGAGTGTCCACATACTGAAATCATATTAAATTGGGTGCCATAATCAGATTATGGCGTGAGCCCAATTGAATTAAGTGGGTGCCCCAAATGGATAAGGATGGAGAGTCTTGATCAACATGGACTCTTGGGTGCCATCTCCCTTGTGCTTATCTAATGTTGGCACCAACATAGGAGAGAGAGTGGAGGTTTTTATTTGATGTGATCAGATGACATCACTCCATCAATCAAATTTTTTTTTGATTAAATAGAATTTTTTGATTGGTCAAATGATGTGGCACTGTGCAGCGCAGCAGGGTCTATATAAACCCTATTTGCACCTAAGGTTTGATGATTCTGCTCCCTACCCAGCAAAAGCCAGCCACCCCTCCTCTTCTCTACATCCTCCTTGGTGCTCCCTCTCCCCTCTTCATGTCCAAGGAGTTGTACATCCATCTGGCAAAGGTCTAAGGCGTGGTGATGCCTTGAACTGGAAGGCTGCAGGACTTCTTCGATAGGCTGCTGCTCCAACTTCAGGAAGACTTTTGAAGATCTTCCTAATCAGATTTAGTTTTAATTTTTGGAGCAGAGATTTGTGAGAAGAAGATAATCTAGGTTCTACTTGAGTGGATACTGGTAGAGGCCAGACGATTGCGTGCCTAAATCAGAACCTCAGGCTTGCTACGATCATCTACAGGGTAATCAGATTACCCTTGAGGTATTTCATATTTTCTCATATTTTTAGATTTATTTTAGAATTAATATCAAATAATAAAATTAGATCTAGAGATTTAGATCTGAAATCAATATAATATAAATTTTTTTTTTAAATTATTCCACCCCAGATTTGATGAAATCTGGAAGATTCTATAAAAAAAAAGGTAGTTTTTTCTTCAACTGGTATCAGAGCCTGGTTCATGGCTCAGTTTCAGATCTAATTTAGATCTAATTTTAATTTTAATTTATCTGATATTAAAAAATTTTAGATATCACATCAGATATGATAGAATCTGAAATTAAAATATTTAAAATTAAATCTGAGAAGATCTAACATGCATGAGATGCATGACTGGACTAGGTATAGTTTGATCTATGAATAGTCTTGTAAGTTTATATTTTAATGAGATTAAAATATAATTTATATATAATTTATTCTCTATCTTTTTATGATATAAATATTATATTCAGATCAAAAATAAAAAAAAAAAATTTAGATAATACATAAGATTGATCTGTTGCATGCCTAAACTAGTTGTAGAATTGTTCTAGTAACTGTCTAGAATAAATTTTATGTTGAATAGTTCAATTTAAATTTTATTTTTTAGATGTTACATGTGATGTATTAAATCTGAAAGCATGTTAATTAGATCAATTTTTCATACATGAGATGTATGCAAAGCATGTATTAGTTAGATCTTAAATTGTATATGTGATATATAAATTTAGATCTAACTAGTTTTGTAGTTAAATTTGTATTTCTGATTAAGGTGTTCCTCATGACCGTCCGGTCATAAAAATAAAGTAAGATTTAAAGGCCCTCTCCTATTCAATGGGTGTTCTTATGATGTGTAGGGGTGCTGCGCGTTCATCCTTAATCAGAAATCAAAACTTACTTTTCTGCAAAACCCTAGATCCTAAAATCTTAAAATTTATTTTACATATTTTATTTATGAACCCAAGACTTAATTAATGAATTAAGCTTATGAAATTAAATTAGGTCTAAAATTGAGAATTTCAGATCTAAGTCATTTTCATAAAATTGGGTTCGGGCTTGGGTAGCTCAATTAGGTCTAGCGGTTGATCAAACCGAATCAACAGTTGGTTAGGTGAGATCATGAAAGCTAATAATTGATCAGCCTAATAGGATTAAGTCTGGATCAAGGTCTAATCATATTTAGATATGACTCGATCAAGTTAAGACCTAATTTGACTCAGTGGTTAGAGCCTGGATTGTAGGCTAACCCAATTAGTTCTGGTTCGACAATTTGGTGTCTAAGGTAAGTTGGGTAGATGCGACCGACTGGTTTTTAATTGGGAGCTACTCAACTCGAATGCATTCTTGTCGAGTTAATGGCATATCCCTTCCACCGATCTCACTTACCTGATCATATGTGTCGATCCAATTCTGATTAGAGGTGGCTAACAATTCGAGCTAACCCATGCCACTAGGTTAGTCATAATTGTTATGACTATGTCAAGCCAAGTTTAAAGAGACCTAAATTAAATCTCCCTAAAAAAATATTAAGTCTAGGTCTTCCACCATTGTGGATGTGTGGGTCCTTTTCGAGGTTGATTGTTCTCGACTGGATACAGTGGCTCAGTTGCACCGAGAAGACACAACCATGTCCATTAGGCATTGGATGCTACAAATTAGAGGATGGGTTGGGCTCAATATTCCATATACGGTGAGGGACCCAGTCAGGAATTTAGTTCGTGTAAATGGTGGGTTTGACTTAACTAAGGATTAGAGCAATATTTCAGACACGGTGAGCTTCATGAATTAGAGACCAAGTTTTGAATATACCATGATTAGAGAATCATTGGACAAGAGTTGTCCACTCAACGGTTGACCCATCACCAATAACTGTTAGGTGAGGTGGTGAGCCAGTCGGTGAGACCGCATCACCCACTAAAAATCATTAATCATGGAGATTTTCACATCTCTACTAAGAGAGTGTAGGGATCTGAGAAAATAATGGGAGCCTAATTTGTTTAAAAATAAAATCTCTAAATAAATTGGTTAAGTCTGATTATAAAATCTAACTAGAAACTTTTGACTCTCTACAGGAAATATGTCTGCCTCAAACCCCCTGACCAAAATACTAGACACCCACAAATTGACTGGACCCAATTTTAAAGACTGATTAAGGAACTACAAAATTATTTTGGATTCCAAAAAATTGACTCATGTCTTGGACCAGGACCCACCTGCCATGCCAGCACGTCGACTGCTGAACAAAGAGCGTCTCTGGAAAAGTGGACGGATAATGATAACAAAGCAAGGTACTACATGTTGGGTGCAATGTCTGATGACTTGCAGTTTCAATATGAGAACATTTTGACTACCCATCAAATGTTGGCTCACCTACAAGAGTTGTTTAGTGAACAAAGTCACGCAGCCAAGTATCAAGTCTGTCAAAAACTTTTTAAGGCTAAAATGCGTGATGGGCAGTTAGTCCAAGATCATTGTTTGACAATGATCAAAGATCTTGAGGAGCTTGAGAAGCTCGGTATCATCTTAGATAAGAATTTTTAGATTGATGTGATCCTTCAGTCCTTGTCTGATGCATATGGTCAGTTCATCATGAACTTCCATATGCATAAGATGTAGTGTACCTTGATCGAGTTAATGAACATGCTGGTTACGACTGAGCTTTCTTTGAAGAGTTTAAAAGGTGCAGTCCTTACTGTGGAGCAGACATCTTCTAAGAGAAAGTCTTTTGGAAAGAAGAAAAAGTCTGCAAAGAAGCAGAAGGTGGATGGAAAGAAGAAGAAGACAGAACTGAAGAAGAAGGCTGCTGAAAAGAAAAAATATTTTCACTGCCAATCAGACGGCCATTGGAAGCAGAACTGTCCTCAGTACCTGGCCACCCTGAAGAATAAGAAGGATGGTTCTTCTGGAGGTATGCTCATTTTAGAATCTAATCTTACGGTTTCTTCTGCATCCAGTTGGGTGCTTGACTCTGGTTCTAGCGCTCATTTGTGCACTTCTATGCAGGGTCTTGAGGAGAGCAAGAGGTTGAGGGATGGGGAGATGATCCTACTCATCAGGAACGGGGCAAAAGTTGCTGCTATGGTCGTGGGAACCTGCCCTCTATGATTACCATTAGGATTGTATTTATTCTTTAGAGATTGTTATTATGTGCCTGCAGCAAGCAGAAATTTGATTTCTGTTTCATGTTTAGCACAAGAAGGCTATGTGATTAGCTTTCATAAGGATCATTGTAACATATTTTATAAAAATAATAAAATTATAAATGGTTTTCTTATTAACGATTTCTATCAGCTACATATTGATGTATCTGTATTTAATATTGAGCAAAATGTGAATGCCATAAGAATTAAAAGGCCTAGAGATAGTCTAAATGATAGGTATCTATGGCACCTAAGGCTAGGTCATATAGCGGAAGACAGGGTTAACAAATTGAAGAAATTCGGGCTGTTGAGTTCATTGACTTTCGAGTCATATCCAGTTTGTGAATCATACCTTCAAGACAAAATGATCAAACTCTCTTTTGTAGGATATAGGGAAAGGACCACAGACCTACTTGCCCTAGTACATACAGATGTGTGCGGCCCATTTGATATGCCGACTAGAGGCAACTTTGTCTACTTCATCACCTTTACCGATGATATGTCTAGGTACGGATATGTGTTTCTAATGAAACACAAGTCTGAAGCCTTTGAAAGGTTCAAAGAATTCAGACATGAAGTAGAAAAATAAACAGGAAAGTCCATTAAGGTTCTTCGATCATATCGAGGAGGTGAATACCTTAGTTGGGAGTTCCTAGATTATCTTAAGGACAATGGCATAGTCTCTCAATGGACCCCACCTGGAATGTCATAACTCAATGGAGTTTCAGAACAGAGAAATCAGACCCTATTAGATATGGTCTGTTCCATGATGAGCTTCACGGACCACCCTAAGTTTCTTTGGGGACATTGTCTCATGACAGCAATATATGTATTGAATAGGGTTCCATCTAAAATCATTTCTACCATATCGTATGAGATATGGTATGGTAAAAAGTCAAGTCTAAATCATCTTAGAATTTAGGATTGTCCGACTATGTCAAGAGACAGCAGGCGGACAAGTTAGAGTTCAGATCTTTTAGAGCTCGATTCATAGGATATCCTAAAGAGTCATTAGGATACTATTTCTATATTCTGGAAGACCACAATGTGATTGTGAGTCAAAATACTATTTTCTTGAAAAATAGTTTATTCAAGATGGTGGCATCGAAAGAATAATTAAGCTCAAGGAGAATGTCTCTCAAGAGCAACGAGCTAAAGAACCTGAAGAACCCAATCAATTAGAACCAGTTCTAACACAATCTCTTCCACCTCATAGATCGACTAGAATTTTTCATCCTCCTGAAAGGTACTTAGGTACCGTACAAGAGGATGTAGAGGAAATGTTCCTCATGAGAAATAAGGCTCATGGTGATGATCCCAAGACCTATGATGAGGTGATATCAGATATCGACTCCGAAAAATTTTTAGAGGCAATGAGATCAGAAATTGACTCGATGCACTCAAATCAAGTCTGGACCTTGGTAGATCCACATGAAAGTATTGTACCTATTGGGTGTAAATGGATCTTCAAGAGAAAGATAGGTACAGATGGGAATGTAGAGACATTCAAGGCTAGGCTCGTAGCGAAAGGTTATAGTCAGCGTGAAGGCATTGACTATCAGGATACCTTCTCGCCTGTGGCCATGCTAAAATCCATCCACACATTGTTTGCTGTTGCAGCCTATTTCGATTATGAAATATGATAGATGGATGTGAAAACGACATTCTTAAATGGACATCTTGAGAAAGATATCTATATGGAACAGCCACCTGATTTCACATCTAGTGACGATGATCACAAGATCTGCAAGCTGCAAAGGTCCATTTATGGACTTAAGCAAACATCTCGGAGCTGGAATACTCATTTAAATGATGTGATTAAAATATTTAATTTCATCAAGAACGAGGAGGAACCATGTGTGTTCAAAAAGATCAGTGGGAGCATAGTTGTCTTTCTCGTATTGTACGTAGATGACATCCTCCTAATTGGAAATGACATTCTCATATTGACCTCAGTCAAAGTATGGTTGTCTAAGGAGTTCTCTATGAAAGATCTAGGAGAGGCATCCTTTATACTGGGTATTAAGGTCTATAGAGATAGACCAAATAGGATGCTGGAACTTTCACAGAAGATGTACATAGAGGAGGTGCTAAAAAAGTTTAGCATGGAAAACTCCAAAAAAGGTTTAGTACCTTTTAGACATGGCATTCATCTCTCCAAAAAGATGTGCCCTAGCACACCTGAGGAGATTGAACGCATGAGCAAAATCCCTTATGCTTTGGCAATAGGGAGCCTCATGTATGCCATGCTATGTACATGACCTGATATAGCCCATGCTGTGAGTGTCATAAGCAGATATCAGTCGAATCCAGACGAAGAGCACTGGATTTCTGTGAAATGTATCCTTAAGTACTTGAGAAGGACTAAGGAATATTTCTAGTCTTTGGGAATGGAGAACTCCAGATTCAGGGATATACAGACTCAGACTTTATATCTGATATAGATGATCAAAAGTCAACATCTGGGAGTCTGTTCATTTGCAATGGTGGTGCAGTTAGCTGGAAGAGTTTCAAGAAGACGGTGATTGCAGATTCCACCATGGAGGTAGAGTATATTACTGCATTGGAAGCTGCAAAGGAGGCATTCTGGTACAAGAAGTTTGCCGCAGAGCTTGGAGTGATGTCATCGGATGCCATCCCTCTTTACTGTGACAATAATGGCACCATAGCCCTAGCTAAGGAGCCAAGGTCTCACCAGAAGTCCAAGCATATCGAGTGGCGATTCTATCTGATCTGTGATTACCTCGAAAAAGGTTATATCGAGATTAAGAGAGTCGACTCCACAGACAATGTGGCAGACCCACTGATAAAGCCATTAGGCCAGCAAAAGATCGAAGCCCACCTTGAGAAGATGGGACTTAGATATGTAGCCAATTGGCATTAGGTCAAGTGGGAGTTTGTTAGATGTGTGCCCTAGATGTCAGATTGGCTGATACATTCCTGCACAAATCTAAGGGCAAATTTATAATTTTGACTATAAATCAATAAATGGGTTATTCTTCTATCACATTGTGTATATTGTGTCTGTGATACATCCTTTGAGTTAGTAGGAATGTCAATTCATATTTTCAAGAGTTGAAAATTTAAGACATGAATTTACATAACTAACTCATAAACAGCTCCTGACCATAGGATCATCACAAGGATGGTGATCGATCCAGAAGATTGGTATACGATCGCTTTCTTAGGGTAGGTGTGTCTTGAGTCTACAGTGTAGAGACACCGAAGCGAGAGTACAGGTATTCATTGAGAATGAGAGTACTGAGCGTGACCATATCAAGCAGTCATAAGGAAGTCTACCTTTTCGTCGATGACTAGCTCGATGCTGTAGTTGTGTGTCTAGTTCTTTGACCTAAGGTGCATCGACAGTTCACCTTGAGTGTGTTATAGTTTGACTATACCATAACTCGATCTCTTAGTCATTCGAAATCCTGAGGTGTATGTTGGCTGTAGCATATTCATTGTAGGAACTAGGTCGCACCAAGATGGGATCTATCAACCTCGGTAGATGAGAAAAGTAGTCCTATGATGATTGAAAGATCAAGTCCTTAAGCCCATGGCCATGGTAGAGTGAAATAATGAAAAAGAGTTTTTCATTGGGGTTTCACATCGGACTCGGATCGATCGATTGATTCATATGACTGATGTTGGGTTTGGCGAGTTCACCTTAACCCTAATTCAGTCGGGACTTATGATAGAGAAACTCAATCACATAGGTAGCTATACCGAGAGGTTCGTCTTCAGTTCTGATGGGTTGCCACCATATGCTGCTAGGTGTCACTGATGAATTTTGAGAGCAATTAGAATAATCTTGATGATCGATCATTCTAATTGTCTGAATCAGAAGAGTTCTGGTCTATCGAAAGGAGTTTCGATGATGTCGATGATGAGATCATGACATGTCTCATTACCATACATAATTGAATCTAACTGGGTCACACTAACAAGGATTAGGATCTGGATGTCATCAATTGGGCTAGCCCAATTGATTTGGATTAGATCCAATTAGGTTCGAGGAAATCGTGCTAGCACACGATTGAGCCTAACTTTCTCCTCATGTAATCTTTTCTATCTCGATTGAGCCAAATATGATTTGACTCACTCAGAGAACCTCGAGAAAGTTTCTCTCAGTCTAAATGAAGCTTGTCCAGCTCAGAAAAGTCTTGTCTTAATTCATGAGATGAATTTAAGACAACACCTGCTAATTCCTGTCACCTGCCATTTTTATTTTAGGACATCTGTCAAATGTTGACATATGGGTCTTAAACTGAAGGCCACTTGGCAAGAGCTCATTGGAGAATTTTTGTAGAGTGTCCACATGCTAAAACCATATTAAATTGGGCACCATAATCAGATTATGGTGTGAGCCAAATTGAATTAAGTGGGCTCCCCAAATGGATAAGGATGGAGAGTCTTGATCAACATGGACTCTTAGATGCCATCTCCCTTGTGCTTATCCAATGTTGGCACCAACATAGGAGAGAGGGTGCAGATTCTTATCTGATGTGATCAGATGACATCACTCCATCAATCAAAATTTTTTTGGATTAAATAGAATTTTTTGATTGATCGAATGATGTGGCACTGTGCAGCGCAGCAGGGTCTATATAAACCCTATTTGCGCCTAGAGTTTGATGATTCTGCTCCCTACCCAGCAAAAGCCAGCCACCCCTCCTCTTCTCTACATCCTCCCTGGTGCTCCCTCTCCCCTCTTCACATCCAAGGAGTTGGACATCCATCTGGCAAAGGTCTAAGGCATGGTGATGCCTTGAACAGGAAGGCTGTAGGACTTCTTCGATAGGCTGCTGCTCCAACTTCAGGAAGACTTTTGAAGATCTTCCTAATCAGATTTAGTTTTGATTTTTGGAGTAAAGATTCATGAGGAGAAGATGATCCAGATCTTGCCTGAGTGGATACTGGTAGAGGCCAGACGATTGCATGGCTAAATCAGAACCTCAAGCTTGCTGCGATCATCTACAGGGTAATCAGATTACCCTTGAGATATTTCATATTTCTTCATGCTTTTAGATTTATTTTAGAATTAATATTAGATAATAAAATTAGATCTAGAGATTTAGATCTGAAATAAATATAGAATAATTTTTTTTTAAATTATTTCATCCCAGATTTGATGAAATCTGAAAGATCCTACAAGGAAAAAGGCAATTTTTCCTTCAGTTTGTTCATATGATAATTAATGACAAACTGAGAAAATGAGTCAAGGAGAGACTGCAGGATCAAATCCTCAAATCCTGACTCAGTTCACCATCTATAGTAAAACCCAGTTATCCTAGATGAGTGATCAAATCAATCATCTTTAGGACATGTGTTTGTACGGAAGAACCTTCAGTCATACGGGTATAAAATAATTGCTTCGATATCTCATATCGAGCAGTCCGATTTTGTTCTCCATATAGCTCTTTAAGATTAAGAAGAATAGAGAGAACGTCCATGTCCTCATGCTGTCTCTGGAGCTCGTTGCTCATTGAAGCAAGCATGATATATTTGACAGTCACACTATCATCTTTTCACATCTTGTATGTAGCCATATCCTTCTCAGAAGCATCTTTCCCAAGAGAATCTGGAGCAGGTGTATCCAGAATGTAGGAGACTTTCTCCTGAGTGAAAATAATTCTCAAGTTTCTTAACTAGTCGACATAGTTAGGTCCAGTCAATTTGCTTGCAACTAGGATACCTCTAAGTGAAAGTGAGGATGCCATATGGTAGTTAATCTACAATAATAAGAATATAATATAAACGAACAACTCATGATGATATGCACAACTACACTGGGACTTTTATCTAATTGTGTCTCTCATTATTTTATCGAACTTCATAGCCCTCAAGTATGAAAATCGAGAAATATTCTAATGTTTCTTAGTGGGGTTGAGATCCTTGTTCCTCATAAACACTTTGTGGATAGCACAACAAGCATTCATGAGTTCAAGAGTAGATAACTCTTTATCAATTGTACCTTTACAATTCTCAACATCATTCTTTCTAACCTCTAGATCACATATAGTCTTGTGGATAGCACAACAAACTATAGTATTCTAGTTAAGTTGACCCTTCAATCTATATGGTCATACTTAAACAATGCTGCCCTTGTAGATAACACAACAAAGCAATACTATTCAAATATGTCATAAGTATCAATAAGCACTTGATTAATATCATGTCAATTTCTATAGTAAGCCTTGTAGATAGCACAACAAACTCACTAAGATTTTGACATACTCTATCGATCAAGTTTGAAGGAAGGCCCTTATAATATCTACATCATTTAATCAATCTAAGTCTGAAAATCAACAAAGCCAAATTGGCCAAGTAGGTGGGAGGCTCCCCATAGCTTTTCTAGACATCAACAGAATTGGCTAGGCCAGCATACAGACCTAATTAGAAAACTACCTATCATACTTTTCTTGACATCAATTGATCTTAAAAATTTGATTTTTGATTAATAAAATGAATTCTGATATTATAACTTAATATAATTTTTTATGAGAGACTTTAAACTGGTCTCAGCATATCCTAACTACAACTACATAAAATATACACTATAAATTATGCAATTTGATATACTTCTACTATTCTAAATAGCAATCATATGACATACTAAAATCATATAAGGGTGTAATGGAAATCAAAATATATATCAAGCATATCAAAGAAACATAGCAAATCCTAATCACACTAGGCATGCTTTGCATCCTTAACAATGCATCAATTTGAGCATCATACAACCATGATAATATGAATTTCAAAATTATCATAAATAAATAATTTAATAACTAAAATTATGTATCATGGCATATATAAAGTCAAAAATAATTTTTGAGTTTAAAAGATTGATGCTATAAATCAATGCAAAAATTTTTTGGCAAGATATGCACAAAAATGATTCTATGCACAACTATTACACTTGTTTGATCGAATCAGACAAAGGTGGCTCTGATACCACTATTGAATTTTGGCCATACAGTAAAAAATAATTTTTAAAAATTTTAAAATAAGCAAATCAATAGCCTTATCAAATAAAACTATCGAGCCGAACCTAAAATCATAGAATCACTTTGCTGATCACAATCAAAGCAAATTCAAACATGAAAAGAGATAGAAAATTATACTTTAACCAATATAAAAAAATGATATATTGGTGTTCTCCATAAGACCCCAAGGTAGAAGTCTTTCAATGGCGATCCACATGGAAGTTGGCCAAAGTTCTTCCCAACTGGTACGCTGTCGCAGCCTTATCATCATAAGAATACTGCCAGCTTCGAACTTGTATCATGATCGCACCAAAGCCTAGTTACTTTCGATCTCACTATGAAAATGACACTAAAAAGACACTCTTCAGATATCATAGAACCTAGGATTTGATTTTTGGCTTTAGCATATGAAAAAACCAAATTCTAGGGCACTCAAGCAACACTTGCTGAAAATCTCACCACCCTAGTAGCAACTTTTGCCACTCAAAATTTTTTCTTTTTTTCCTCAAAATTTTTTTATATTTTTTCTTATATTTAACATGTCTCTCCTCTTAGTCTTAGGCAAAAATCACCATGATAAACCATCTGAGGTATCCCATATAAATAGGAGACCAAGGAACATCACATGAGACCATGGGGCGCCAACCTTTGGTGCTCCAACTTTCCACATGCCAAATAAATTCACCAAGTGAATTTTTAGCAATTTAGATACTTGGAGCAGAAGAAATCTTAGTATTTTATGTTCCATAAAAATATAAATTAAATTTGGTATCAAATCATAGGAGAACTGATTGAGAATTTAAGGTAACGTGTAATAGTTAAGAGCCTTCATTAAGAAGGACTCTCCACTTCTCATGCCAATTTAAGGTGGGTGGCATTTATTTTTTGCTGTGATTTTTTATGGACATGGAGGAGTCTTTCTCCACTTAAAACTCTTTCAAGTTGGATAAATATCTAATCCAAATTGATCCAATCCTATTAGGTCAAAGCCAACTAGTCTAGATTAGCTCAAACAATTTGATCTAAACTAATTTGGGAACTTGGGTTAATATAATGTGCTAGCATATCAAATTAACCCATAAAATTTATATTAAACTCTAATTAGATTAAATCAAGGCTAAATTCTAAAGTGTGTGACCCATTGAGTTTCAAATCTAGCCAGCAATGGATCCAGACTTTTGACATAACCCTAATCCGAAAAGATTAGGTCACCCGAAGAGTCCCAATCAACTTGGACTCTTCCAAATTGACTCTAAAATTAAACTCTTTTAATTCTGACAAATTCATAAGTCAAGATTGATATCTAGCAATATATCATGACTATCCAAAAGATTTAAAATTTTGATAAAAAATATCAAAATATCCTTCAGTGGCAAGTTTTCGTATAATTCAATCCTTTAGTCAAACAACATCCTTGATGAGCTGTGGGTATGTAAATATGTCAAACCCAATACTTATCTTTATATATCTCAATTAGAAAATAATGATTCAGTTGATGATATATTAGAAATTTTTTTCTAATTATCATCCTACTTTGGCCAAAGACTTTCAGAATCATCATCCTATGAGATCACAAAGGATGTTCTCTCTCCTTATTAGGAGTGGCTGATCCCTTATTGATCACTCACAACCTTCATGCATACTTCACCATATCAGAACACCCCACACAAGGATCAAAGAATCAAGCTAGATAGTGAACCAAAATATGGATCTATGTACACAACGTACCATGGTGACCTTAGGTCTAAGGATCACTTACACAACTCCCACTAGAGAATATCAATTGACATGTAAATAAGATTCGATCTGATATTCTCTCTAGGTTAATTCAGTGAACTCATTTTCTAATGAGTACCCATATTCTTGTATTAGTGTTACCACACAAGTAGTTATGAGATCAACCACCCTCATTTCTAAGCATACATAAGACATGCCAGTCTTACCTGTATCATTGATCTCTGACTCAATATACCAATGACTAGGAATATTTTAGATCAGGGCTATCGAGAAATTAGGTCTCACTGGCATGATCTCATTGTTGGGAATAGTATCCCAAAGCCAATCGTCAGCCTGTTAACGGTTGTGCTCTTTCTTGTATTAGTATATAAATTATAAATAAATAAAAGTTATTTTGATATTTTTCATCATAAATTATTTCATCTTCTAATGAACTCCTATGTTGTGGTGAAGTCCTTAGGACTATTTAGACTCGACAAAAGAGAATTTATCATTTAATCCTTAAACCTATTTGCGACCAAATGATACGTTGTTACCAAGGATAACAATGTTTATCAAGCGTAGGTCATTGTGTACCATATGGGTTGGTTGTTCTCTTAACCAAGAAGTATGGAGACACTGGTATGGCATATAGGTGAGATGTAAGGGTACATCTGCACTGAACATGACTAACTCCAGAGCTTTTTCTGCTGTCAAGATTTGCTCCGATGGGATATGGGTATAACTGTCCCTCCAATCTGAGACCACCACGGTAACTTGCAAGCAACTCACTGCACTTAGGCACTGGACTATCTGAATTTCTAATTCAGTGACGAAAGGATGTTGGGTGTAGTCAAGTACTTGACTTGTCGGTGCATGTGTCAAGATGGGATTGACCACTCCAGTTCAGGAGCTGTGTACAGTCGTGTTTCAATTTAACAAAATCTTGGCTAGGGTAGTCCTAGTGAGGAGTCACAGGACTGTTTGAGTTGAGCATGATTCGGATGATATGATCAAGGTTGACAGTTTAACCTTCAGTTGTCCTATACACAGGGGTCAAAAGGGATGAATTATACAGTAACCATATTTGCGTAGGTTCTGAATATTGTGATTGCGACTATTCGACCTATCCAGACATCGGATACCATTGCTAGATGGTCACTTTGATTAGTACAGAAATTGGTTTTTGTGCTACCAGCTTAGGTTCGAACCTGCAAGGTCACACACATTAGAAGTTCCTATCTAATCTGATGGCTGGTGAAGAGTCCCACTGGACTGGGACTCTTCGACTAAGAGTCCTAATGCTCGAGGACTCTGAGTCCTACATGTTTAGGACTCTGTGATCGAGAATCAAAATTTTCTGATCATGAGTTCCACACATTTTGGGTACCGGGGTCAAGAGTTCCACTGGTTTTGGACTCTTCGATCAAGGTTTCATATCGATGGACTTTGATACCCGATTGCCCATCGGATTTGGACTCAATATTTATGAGAGATTTAATTAGTGATTTGATCACTAATTAACTCAATTTGATTGAGTAATTATTTTTGGATCAAGTCAAATTGAATTGGATTCAGTTGGATTTGACCCGATTAGGTTAAGAGTTGACCTAATCGCCGAGGTGATTTGGTCCTTGATTTGATCAGGGATTGGGCTTAGTCAATTCCTGATTTGATTAAAATTTTATTGAGCCTAATTAAGCCTAATTATGTTAGGATTAATTTAGTCTAATTGTGCCTAACCTATTTTAATAAGGTTGGTTCAATTAGATTTGAAACCATCTTGACTTATCTCCCAGCGCCACCTCACCTCACCTGCGCTTATTTGAATTCATGAGAAACAAGTTCTCGTGAATTTTCTTCCATGCAGAAGCCTTCCTATGCCCCTCCTTTGTGCACCATTTTGAGTGGATAAAAATGGTTGGCTGGCTGTTCAAATTCAAATGAAGTTTGAATTTGAATGGGCAACTAATCTCATGTGCCACCTTATCCACTTGTGTGCCACTTATTCTACACGAGAAAAATTTCTCATGTATATTCTCCATGCACAAAGAACCCACGCCCCCTTCTTCTCACACCAAGAGTGGATAAAGATTGGTTGGTTGGCATTTGAATTCAAATTCGATTTAAATTCAAGTGAGCAACCACCTAGCTTTATCCTCTCACACGGTGAAGACGCGGTAAAGATGCGGTCTTGCACTGTTTTAAAAAGGAAAGAGAAGGTGGGGCATGCGCATGACTTTCTTAAAGAAAGGGTGGTGTGAGAAAGGGCCTCTGCATGAGAAAAGAAAAGAAAAGAAGAGAAAAGATAAGAAGAGAGAAAGGGCATAGGGTCTTCTGTGAGTATCCTAGGGTTTCTGCCTAGGGTTAGAAAAGTGAGAAGGTGAGCTACGAGTGTCGTGAGCCTACCAAACTTCAGGGAGAGCTTCATCAACCTCTCAAGCACCTTTGCTAATGATCCAGAGTATCTGAAGAGTCGACAGACATTGATCGAAGGAGTTCGATCAGTATCGACCGTCGAAAGAGTTCTACAATGAACTAGCATTCGTGAGGAGCCGATCAGACCGGAAGCTTCATGTGGATGATCTACAAAGGCTAGATATATTGTGTGGCTGTATTGCGATGATCAGACCATCCGAACAGTGATCAGACTGCGGTGATCGACTACCTGCACGAAGGTAATGTGTTTTGAACACATAACAGTAAAATATTTACTATAGAATTCAAAATTTTAAATTTAAATGCATGCTATATATATCATATTTTAATCCTTGTGTAGGATTAATATATGTTAATTAATTAGAGGGTTTCAAGGTTAGATCTTGAAAAAGAGGGTTAGATCTTGAAACTTTTTCAAGATCATACAGCGGAAGACTAAAATAAATCAAAATTTATTTTCTAAGATCAGAAAATTTCTAGATCTAAGATCCTATTATATGATTATTATATAGTATTAAATCAAAAATTAAAATATATATAAATATAGTATGAACTACATGTTGATCATATCAACATGTTTCTATACTAGCTACATCTAATGTATGTATTAAATAATAGATTAGATCTATTACCTTGCAAGTTAGACGCTCTAACCTCGCTGATCCGGGCTTAAGGATGATGTTGCAAGCCGCACACGCGTCCGGCCTCTAGGAGTCGTCCACACGAGCCCACGAATCTCGATCAGAAGTCCTGCTTCAGGAAATCAGCACAGCATGCTAGTACTGCGCTGATCCTTCTTTGATGGTTGATCAGGTGCCTCCTTCTTCTTGATTTGGACTGTTCCAAAGATGGAAAGTAGAAGGAGGAGTTTCATATCTGAGACGCTCTCAGGAAACTCAAGATGGAAGGAGGAAAGATATGAAAATAAAAACCCTAGAAGAAGACCCTCTTCTTCTTCACGTTTTTCTCTCTAGACACCCAAACTTGCGTCTTTTATATCTCCATGACCCAAAGGTATTTCTCTCTGATTTTTTGATGGCAGAAAGGCCTCTCAAATATCTATCTCTCCTTAAAATTTCATAAAGAAAATCATCTTATATAGAGAGATATGATAGAGTCTTTGTCTAGGTCAAACACCTAGTCAAGGCTTATCCAAACATGGCAAGTTAAGGGATGCCCAACTCTTGAGCACCTCCTCCATATTTTCGTGCATGGATCACCAGAAAAGGGTGTACAATGTAAACCCTAAAAGCCACAAAAATTCCAAAAAAAATTTGGATAAATTCGGTGCAAAATTGAAAGAGTTTTGGATTTCTAAAACTCTATCTCATAGAATTCGAAATCCAAACTTATTCCTTTTAGATTTGATCCAAATCACCTTCCATGTAAGAAAGAAGAGAGGAGACCTTTTGTGAACGTGGGAGAGATCTGGGAGAGGGCTTTTGTCACACAAAATAAGTGGAGATTGGCGTTGAATAAGAGAGAGGGCATGGAGAAGGTTTATGTGGCGCAAGGTGGAATCCTAGTCTTACTAGGATTCTATCTTATGACTTATTTTAATTTGGTTTCCCAAATCAAATCAAATCAAAATTAGATCAACCCAATTAAAATAGGTCTTAACCTAATTAAGAACCTAATTTAATCAGATTAAATTAGATTTAAATCTGATTTAATTTTTTAATCAAATTAGAAATTAGATTGACCCAAGTCCTAGTTGAACTAGGACTAGTCTTTCCTTGCACTTGGCTTATCCAATAAACCAATTGGACTTGATCCAATCAAGCCCAAACCAAATCTAATTAAATCATATTTAATTAGACTTAATCTCAGCCTATTGGCTTAATCAAATTAAGCCAATTAGCAATCAAATTACTAATCGATCCTCCTGCAACACTTGCACTGGGTTAAATGTCAATCGTATTGATTATTTAACCCTATAATGATTCTCAATCATTGATCAACCATCCGATCGGATCATGAACTCTAATGTGTGTGACCTCATAGGTCCAAACCTAAGCCGGTAGCATAGAAACAAATTCCTATACCAATCGAAGTGACCATCTAGCAATGATACCCGACGACCGGATAAGTCGAATGTGTAGAACAACATCCTTAGAACCCATGCGGATATAGTTTTCATATAATTCATCCCCTTGACCAAAATGATCATAGGACACCCCAGAGCTCAACTGTCAACTCTGATCAGGTTGTCCACATTGTATTTCAAAATATCAAATCCATCTGATGGATTACCCTGGCCAAAGTTTTGCTAAATTGAAATACAGCGACTCATTCTTCTCCAACTCTTGGAGTGGTCAATCCCATCTCGATCACACTCTGACTTCGCAAGTACTTGACTGTGCCCAGAAGCCTTCCATCCCTGAATTAGAAATTCAGTTAGTCCAGTACCAAAGCACAGTGAGTTGCTTGCAAGTCACTGAGGTGATCTCAAGTCTAAGGGACACTTATACCTATATCCCATCAGAGACATTCTCGACAGCAGAATGCTCTGGAGTTGGTCACGTTCAATGACGATGTACCCTTACATCTCACCTGTATGCCATACCAGTGTCTCCACACTCCTTGGTTAAGAGGACAACCAACCCATATGGCCTACAGCGACCTATGCTTGATAGAAGCTGTCGTCCTTATTAACAGCCTATCATTTGGTCGTGAACAGTTTTAAGGACTAATCGATAAATCCTCTCTTTATCGAACATAAATAGTCCTAAGGACTTCATCATAACAACGGAGTTCATTAGAAGATGAAAGCTTATGATGAAAATGCCAAATATATTTTATTTATTAACAAATCAATTACAATACTTGGTTGCTCAACCGTCAACAGCTTGACGATTGGCTTTTTGGGACACATTTCCCAACAACTCCCGCTTGTCCTAAAGCTACTCGGCACAGTATCTAATACCCATCTTCGACTTGTGGTTGTCGAACTCCTTTATTGTCAAGGCTTTAGTGAAGGGGTCGGTTAGGTTCTCCTTTCCGTCGATCTTCTGAAGGTCGACATCACCTCGATCCACGATCTCTAGGATCAGGTGGAAGCGGCGCAAGATGTGCTTCATCCGCTAATGTGCTTTGGGTTCCTTCACCTGAGCTATGGCACCAATGCTGTCGCAGTAGAACAGGACTGGACCATCGAGAGAGGGTGCTACTCCGAGCTCGTTGATGAATTTTCTCAGCCACACAGCTTCCTTCGCGGCATCTGATGCTGCGATATACTCCGCTTCACAAACAGAGTCTGCCACAGTATGCTGCTTGGAACTCTTCCAGCAGATGGCTCCACCATTCAGAGTAAAGATATAACCCGACACGCTCCTGCTGTCATCATGGTCAGATTGAAAGCTAGAGTCTGTGAACCCCACAAGTTTCAGATCTGACTTGCCATAAACCAACCATTGGTCCTTAGTATTTCTCAAATACTTAAGGATGGCTTTAACCACTTTCCAGTGGTTTTCTCCAGGATCAGATTGGTATCTACTCACTACTCCTAGTGAGTATGCCACATCTGGTCTCGTACATATCATGGCGTACATGATAGATCCCACGGCTGAAGCATATGGGACTCTACTCATACGCTCTCTCTCTTCAGGAGTTGTCGGACAATCCTTCTTAGAGAGAGAAATTCTATGGCCTATCGGTAGATAGCCCTTCTTGAAATTTTCTATGCTGAACCTCTTCAGCACAGTGTCTATGTACATGGACTGGGATAACCCAAGCATCCTTTTAGATCTATCCCTATAGATCTTCATCCCTAGGATGTAGGATGCTTCACCCAAGTCCTTCATGGAGAACTGTGATGACAACCAAACTTTTATTCCCTGTAGTACGGGGATGTCATTCCCGATTAAGAGAATGTCATCCACGTACAAGACAAAGAATACCACAACTGGACCATTTGCCCATTTATAGATGCAAGGCTCTTCTCCATTCTCAATGAAGCCATACGTTTTGATCACTTATCAAAACGCATGTTCCAACTCCGAGAAGCTTGCTTCAGTCCATAAATGGATCTCTGAAGCTTGCACACCTTGGACTTATCTGTGGATGTAAACCCTTCAGGTTGTATCATATACACCTCTTCAGTCAGCTCTCCATTCAGGAAAGCTGTCTTTACATCCATCTGCCAGATCTCATAATCCAGATGGGCAGCTATTGCAAGCATTATCCGAATAGATTTGAGCATTGACACAGGGGAAAATGTCTCGTCATTGTCAATACCATAACGTTGACGATACCCCTTGGCAACCAGACGGGCTTTATAGGTCTCCACCTTTCCGTCTGCGCCCCTCTGATTTTTGAAGACCCATTTACACCCAATGGGTTTAACCCCTTTAGGTGGGTCAACCAATGTCCATACATCGTTGACCTTCATGGACTCCATTTCGGATTTCATAGCTTCAAGCCATTTCTCGGAATCAGGTCTCTGCATAGCATCTATATAGGTGATCGGATCCTCATTATTCTCATCAAGTTCGATGGGATCACCATCTCGGACCAAGAAATCATAGTATCTGTCCGGCTGACGCGGTACTCTACCGGATCGCCTTAATGGTACAGGTATATTGGGCTCTGGATCTGATCTAATCATATCCGACTCAGGTTCAGCTATTGGTGTCGGTCCTTCTACCTGTTGAACTTCATCAAGTTCAACCTTAGAGGCAACGGTTCCTTCACCAAGGAACTCCTTTTCTAAAAAGATTGCCTTAAGGCTGACGAACACCTTTTGTTCATCAGCATGGTAGAAAAAATATTCTTTTGTCTCTTTGGGGTACCCTATGAATGAGCATTTGTCAGACCTAGGTCCAAGTTTGTCTGTGACTAATCGTTTGACATAGGTCGGGCACCCCCAGACCCTAAGGTGTGAAAGTACTGGCTTACGCCATGTCCATATCTCATATGGAGTCTTAATTACAGACTTACTTGAAATCCTATTTAACAGATAACAGGCCGATTCGAGTGCATATCCCCAGAAGGATATCAGCAAGCTAGCAAAAAAAACCCATCATGGATCGGACCATGTCTAACAAAATCCGATTCCTCCTTTCAAACACACCATTATGTTGTGGTGTTCCTGGAGGAGTCCATTGAGAGAGAATCCCATTCTCTCCTAGATATGTGAGAAACTCACTAGAAAGGTATTCTCCTCCTCGATCAGATCGAAGAGTTTTAATACTCTTCCCAGTTTATTTTTCTACTTCACTTTAGAATCGTTTGAACATTTCAAATGAATCCGACTTAAGTTTCATCAGATAGACATATCCATATAGGAATAGGTCATCCGTGAAAGCTATGAAGTAGAAATATCCACCTCTAGCACTGGTGCTCATGGGCCCACATACATCAGTATGTACTAGGCCCAAGAGCTCAGTAGCTCTCTCACCTTTTCCAGTAAAAGGTGACTTGGTCATTTTACCAAAAAGACAGAACTCACAGGTTGGAAGTGATTCACAATCACTGACTTTGAGGATTCCCTCTTGAGTCAACCTGTTGATTCTGTTCTTATTTATATGACCTAGCCTCCAATGCCATAAGTAGATATTTGACACACTATCTAATCTAGGGTGCTTGCCAGTAGAATAGACTCTTATCAGGCTTGATCTTTTTGGTCTGGCTCTGCACAGATGTCCCAGCCTAAACTTGCACCTTCTTGACTTTCTTCTTCTTGTTCTTCTTTCCTTTCTCAAAGGGTCGAGAACCAGAAGATGAACCTCCCACTGAGTTCACCGACTCCTTGAGGAGTTGGTGATCCTTCTCAAAGTTCTGAAGCAACCCCATTAACCCATGGTAGTTTGCTTCAGGCTTTGTCATTCTATAATGAGTGAGGAATGGGAGACAAGACTTGGGCAGCGAGTTCAGTATTGCATCTTTCCCAAGCTGCTCATGCAAGGGAAAGCCGAGCTTGCTCAATCATTCCATCAGCTCGATCATGTACAATACATGATCAGTGATAGAGACTCCATCCCGTATTTTGGTGTTGAAGATGGCACAACTAGTCTTGTGCCTCTCTACGTCATCGGGTGTGTCAAAGGTATCCTCCAACACTTGAAGCATGTCCTTTGGCTGAGCCGTCTCGAATCTGCGACTGAACTCATCGCTCATGATAGCAGCCAGCATGATACAGCGCACCGTGGTCTGGTCACTGAGCCACTTCTGGTAAGTGTCTCTGACTGTTCCACGTGCATTGACAGCTGGCTCCTCAGGTGCAGGATCCATTATCACATATAGGATCCGTTCATGCTCCAGGACTATCTATAACTTTCGGTACCAGCTACCGAAGTTGGGTCCCACCAACTTATCATTGTCCACCAATGATCGGAGCGATAGGGAAGTGGCCATATTTGCACAAAAGAGAACCATAACCTAATTAGTAATTAATTCATTAAACCTAAAGATTTGGACTTTAATCAAAAGGTTTCTCCCACTATTTTATTCGAATTGGTAGCCTCTACCTCCAACTCGAGGAATTACCCTAATTCCTTAGCGGGTACTAGAATCCACTTAGACTGCACACAAGCCCAACTTTGGTTGGTCAACCCATGTACATCTAAGGGTAGGTTCATAACCAATTGTTTCTCTAAACAATTTCTAGTAATTTTAATTTTGCCCCAGAAACCTAATCAGTAGGCTTTGGCCTCCACTGTAAGGATCCGGTTAGGTCCAACCATTAACATGATCATACTTGGTGTATCTAACCAACGAATGATTAAGCCCAACTTTGGTTGGCTCACCTAACCACCGTTAGAGAGACACTTCCAAGTCATCATATGATGAGTGATAATTTCATTAGTCAACAAGCACCAGGCCTTTGGGTCTGCAATGATTATTGAGTTCATGGACTCATTATCAAACACCTTAATGGGAGGCTATGACTCAGTTATCTCCATAACTTTGTCATTTTAAGGACCTAATAATTTTAGAGGATTTAAATAATATAGAGGATGAAGTCAGATGAACCAGCTTATCATGATCCTCCCACTGGCTTCACCAAGTCAGCTTAAGGGAGACCCGGGCTGGTCTAGGAGCACCTAAATCAGTCACACTGATTTACCTAGCTGACATGGGTCAGCTCGAATAGTCAAGTGATCCGATCAAAACATAATTTCACCAAGAGGCCAGGTAAGTTCGATCAGTGGGAGGGTCTGCCAAAGCTTGCCTTAGACACCATCATGAATGGCCAGGTAAGCGGGCTCCCAATTAAAAACCACCGGTCTGGTTTACCTTAGACACCAACTGGTTTAATTAGTTTCGATTAGATCAACCTAACAGTTCATGCTAGACCGCTTAGCCAAGAATCAAGTCCATTTGGTTCTCGTTAAAGACATGGACTTGACCAACTACAACTATTGTAATTGATCTAGAGAATCCTTGACCTAATCTAAGACAACAATTGATTAGATTTAGTCAATTCTCTAATTAAGTCCATCTTTAATCTAACCATAGGTCTAACCCAATTAATGGACCTAATTTCCACTAACCCATTAACCCAATGTGTTATGATTTGTGTCTTAGGTTCTTCAATTCACAATCCTAGAACCTAATCAAACAACTTCTTAATTCTTAATTAAGTTTTGGGCTGAGGGTTGGGTTCGGCTTTACAAAAAATAATTTTCATATTTGTAAAATAATTTTATAATATGATTCTACCAATCATATTGCATGTTTGATTCATAATCAAGATGCAAGTGAAATAAACATGAAACTACTTTAGATCTAATCTAAACAGGTTCATGTAATTGAAACAATTTCAACTTTAAATAATTTCTTTGCATAAAAATTATTAACAAAGAGATTTTATTTTAGATTTAAACATCTTTTAAATCTAATAAATCATAAATTTAATCTAGATCATATCTAACAAATTTATGATTAAAGATAGATCTACACAAACTAGGACAACATTTGCACTGTAAGGGGTAAACCTTACAGCAGGACAACCTTGCAGTTTGTGATTGATCTAAAATTTTAATTTCAGATTTAATAATCAGATTATAAATTAGATCTAATATAAAAATAATCTAAGCATGTATAAATAATCATGTAATAAAGAACCTAGGCTCTGATACCAATTGTAGGAACCTGATCTAGGGTTTCAGGGTTAGATCTTGAAAAAGAGGGTTAGATCTTGAAACTTTTTCAAGATCATACAGCGAAAGACTAAAATAAATTAAAATTTATTTTCTAAGATTAGAAAATCCCTAGATCTAAGATCCTATTACATGATTATTATATAGCATTAAATCAAAAATTAAAATATATATAAATATAGTATGAACTACATGTTGATCATATCAACATGTTTCTATACTAGCTACATCTAATGTATGTATTAAATAATAGATTAGATCTATTACCTTGCAAGTTAGATGCTCTAACCTCGCTGATCCGGGCTTAAGGATGATGTTGCAAGCCGCACATGCGTCCGGCCTCTAGGAGTCGTCCACACGAGCCCACGAATCTCGATCAGAAGTCCTGCTTCAGGAAATCAGCACAGTATGCTAGTACTGCGCTGATCCTTCTTTGATGGTTGATCAGGTGCCTCCTTCTTCTTGATTTGGACTCTTCCAAAGATGAAAAGTAGAAGGAGGAGTTTCAGATCTGAGACACTCTCAGGAAGCTCAAGATGGAAGGAGGAAAGATATGAAAATAAAAACCCTAGAAGAAGACCCTCTTCTTCTTCACGTTTTTCTCTCTAGACACCCAAACTTGCATCTTTCATATCTCCACGACCCAAAGGTATTTCTCTCTGATTTTTAGAAGGTAGAAAGGCGTCTCAAATATCTATCTCTCCTTAAAATATTACGAAGAAACTCATCTTATATAGAGAGATATGATAGAGTCCTTGTCTAGGTCAAACACCTAGTCAAGGCTTATCCAAACATGGCAAGTTAAGGGACGCCCAACTCTTGAGCACCTCCTCCATATTTTCATGCATGGATCACCATAAAAGGGTGGACAATGTAAACCCTAAAAGCCACGAAAATTCCAAAAAAAATTTGGATAAATTCGATGCAAAATTGAAAGAGTTTTGGATTTCTAAAACTCTATCTCATAGAATTCGAAATCCAAACTTATTCCTTTTAGATTTGATCCAAATCACCTTCCATGTAAGAAAGAAGAGAGGAGACCTTTTGTGAACGTGGGAGAGATCTGGGAGAGGGCTTTTGTCATACAAAATAAGTGGAGATTGGCGTTGAATAAGAGAGAGGGCGTGGAGAAGGTTTATGTGGCGCAAGGTGGAATCCTAGTCTTACTAGGATTCTGTCTTATGACTTATTTTAATTTGGTTTTCCAAATCAAATCAAATCAAAATTAGATCAACCCAATTAAAATAGGTCTTAACCTAATTAAGAACCTAATTTAATCAGATTAAATTAGATTTAAATCTGATTTAATTTTCTAATCAAATTAGAAATTAGATTGACCCAAGTCCTAGTTGAACTAGGACTAGTCTTTCCTTGCACTTGGCTTATCCAATAAACCAATTGGACTTGATCCAATCAAGCCCAAACCAAATCTAATTAAATCATATTTAATTAGACTTAATCTCAGCCCATTGGCTTAATCAAATTAAGCCAATTAGCAATCAAATTGCTAATCGATCCTCCTGCAACACTTGCACTGGGTTAAATGTCAATCGTATTGATTATTTAACCCTATAATGATTCTCAATCGTTGATCAACCATCCGATCGGATCATGAAATTTAATGTGTGTGACCTCATAGGTCCGAACCTAAATCGGTAGCATAGAAATAAATTCTTATACCAATCGAAGTGACCATCTAGCAATGATACCCGACGACCGGATAGGTCGAATGTGTAGAACAACATCCTTAGAACCCATGCGGATATAGTTTTCATATAATTCAACCCCTTGACCAAAATGATCATAGGACACCCCAGTGCTCAACTGTCAACTCTGATCAGGTTGTCCACATTGTATTTCAAAATATCAAATCCATCTGATGGATTACCCTGGCCAAGGTTTTGCTAAATTGAAATACAGCGACTCATTCTTCTCCAACTCTTGGAGTGGTCAATCCCATCTCGATCACACTCTGACTTCGCAAGTATTTGACTGTGCCCAGAAGCCTTCCGTCCCTGAATTAGAAATTCAGTTAGTCTAGTACCAAAGCACAGTGAGTTGCTTGCAAGTCACTGAGGTGATCTCAAGTCTAAGGGACACTTATACCTATATCCCATCAGAGACATTCTCGACAGCAGAATGCTCTGGAGTTGGTCACGTTCAATGATGATGTACCCTTATATCTCACCTGTATGCCATACCAGTGTCTCCACACTCCTTGGTTAAGAGGACAACCAACCCATATGGCCTACAGCGACCTATGCTTGATAGAAGCTGTCGTCCTTATTAACAGCCTATCATTTGGTCGTGAACAGTTTTAAGGACTAATCGATAAATCCTCTCTTTATCAAACTTAAATAGTCCTAAGGACTTCATCATAACAACGGAGTTCATTAGAAGATGAAAGCTTATGATGAAAATGCCAAATATATTTTATTTATTAACAAATCAATTACAATACTTGGTTGCTCAACCGTCAACAGCTTGACGATTGGCTTTTTGGGACACATTTCCCAACACAGACTGCGGTGATCGACTACCTGCACGAAGGTAATGTGTTCTGAACACATAACAGTAAAATATTTACTATAGAATTCAAAATTTTAAATTTAAATGCATGCTATATATATCATATTTTAATCCTTGTGTTGGATTAATATATGTTAATTAATTAGATTAATTAATAATTTTCACTGT
Organism: Elaeis guineensis; assembly: GCF_000442705.2. Lineage (NCBI taxonomy): Eukaryota > Viridiplantae > Streptophyta > Magnoliopsida > Arecales > Arecaceae > Elaeis > Elaeis guineensis. The sequence continues at coordinate 64,769,564 of NC_026002.2, forward strand.
AAAATTATAATTTTGAAAAAAATTTAAAATTATCGTTTTACCTTTGCACTGAAATTCACTACAAATGGTATCATAGCAGGTTCTAAAATATGATATACATTTGCATGCATAGATTAAGTATTAATCTACAAGTTTAAATTTAAAATTTGAATTTATAATTTAAAATTCAAAATTTGAAATTTGAATTTTAAAATTTAAAATTTAAAATTCAAAATTCAAAATTTAAAATTTGAAATTTGAAATTTGTTTGAAATTTCAAATTTAAAATTCAAAATTTAAAATTCAAAATTTAAAATTCAAAAATTTAAAATTTAAAATTTGTTTGAAATTTGAAATTTAAAATTTGAAATTTAAATTTTGAAATTTGAAATTTAAATTTTAAAATTAGTATATTTAGATATACTTGATCCAAGTAGCAAATAGTCTAATTGGGTTGGTTGCCATGGTCGTCCGGTCATAAGAGAAAAATAGGGTTTAAAGGCCCTCTCCTCCCATTCGATGGGGTTCTCCTATGGTGGTAGGGATGCCGAGCGATTATAACCCATACAGACGAAGCAACGAAAGGACTTAATTGTAAAGGTTTCATTATAAAATTTATCATGAATGTGTTAGATTAGATCTAAAGGAATATTCATGATTTATTTTGATTGAGTTATTTTCTGTTATGTAATTAGTAATAGGATTGCTATTTATGAAATGTGCTGATCTGTTTGTGAAATGAGTCAACACATTTGGTGAACAGAAAATAAAACCTTTTAATTTAAAAATTATTTTTGAAATGCCAAACCCTGACCCATCAGTCTAAATACTTAATTAAAAGAATTAAGTGTTGTCTAGTTGGTATAGAATTATGAATTAAGACCTAAGACAATTACATAAACTTGTGGGTCAATGGGTTAGATGGATTAGGTCCATAATTGGGTTAGACCTAAGGTTAGCTTAAAGAAATAGACTAAATTAGAGTAATTGATCAAATCTAATCAAAAGTTGAATTAGATTAGGTGAAGGACACTCTAGACTCAACTCCAATAGTTGTAGTTGAATGGGTCAATGTCTTTAACTAGATCAAGATGGACTTAATTCATGGCTACGCGGTGAAACTCTATTTACTAAGTTAATCAAATTAAAACTAATGAACCGATTGGTGTCTATGGTAAGTTCGACAGTCTGACCAGTGGTTTTTAACTGGGAGCTACTCACATTGATTCGATCTCTGATGAGTTAATGGCATATCCCTTCCACTGATCTCACTTACCTGGCCAACTTGATGAGTTAGGTTTTGATTAGACCACTTGGTGATTAGGGCTCACCCATGTCATTAGGTAAATCAGTGTAACTGATTTAGGTGCTCCTAATGCCGGCTTTAATTAAATCTTTTTTAATCTGACTTGGTGAAGTCAGTAGGAGGATTGAAATTGGCTGGTTAATTTCTTCTCTTCTATCCTTTAATAAAATCCTCAAAAATTCTCTTCTATCATAGCCTCCCATTAAGTGAGTGATAATGAGTCCATTAGTTTAATAATCACTGGAGGTCCAAAGGCCTGGTGCTTATTGACTAATAGAATTATCATTTATAATATGATCATTTGGTTGAGTCTTTTTGATGGTGGTCAGATTGGCCGGTCAAAGTCGGGCCTGATCATTTATTGGTCTGATTCACCAAATCAAGTCATGTTAATGGTTGGACCTAACCAGATCTTTTCAGTGGAGGCCAAAGCCTACTGATTAGGTTCTGGGGCAAAAATTAATTACTAAAAGTTATTTAGAGAAACAACTGGTTATGAACCTACCCATAGATGCACATGGGTTGACCAGCCAAAGTTGGGCTCGTGTGTAGTCTGTGTGGATTCTAGTACCCACTAAGGAATTAAAGTAATTCCTCGAATTGGAGGTTGAGGCTACCAGTTCATAAAAATACTGGAAGAAACTTTAGACTAAAGTCCAAATCTTTAGTATTAATAATTTATATACTAATAAAGGTCTGATTTTTTTTTATACAGCTATGGCCACTACCCTGTCGCTCTGATCATTATTAGATAATGACAAGCTCATGGGATCTAATTTCGATAGCTGGTATCGAAAATTGAAAATCATCCTTGAACATGAGTGGATCCTTTATGTAGTAATGGATCCGACACCTGAGGAGCCAGCCCCGAATGCTAGAGGGACGGTCCGAGATACTTACCAGAAGTGGCTCAACGACTGCACCACCATTCGGTGCATAATGCTGGTGGCAATGAATGATGAGTTCAACCGTAGGTTCGAGAACGCCCAGCCGCAGGAGATACTTCAAATGTTGAACGACTCCTTTGGCATGTCTGACGACGTTGAAAGGCACAAAACTAGTTGTGCCATTTTCAATGCTTGGATGAGGGATGGGGCCTCAGTCACTGATCATGTACTATACATGATCGAAATGATTAAGCGCCCAAGTAAACTGGGTTTTTCCTTGCACGAGCAGCTCGGTAAGGGTGCAATCCTTAATTCTTTGCCCAAGTCCTTCTTCCCCTTTCTTACTCATTTTTGGATGATAAAACCTGCAGTGAACTACCACGGCTTGTTGGGATTGCTGCAGAACATTGAGAAGGACCACCAGCTCCATAAGGAGTCGGTGAATGTTGTGGGAGGGTCTTCTTCTGGTCTTCGACCCTTTAAGAAAGGGAAGAAGAACAAGAAGAAGAAGAATAAGAAGGTGCAGCCGCATGCAGGGATGTCTGCACAGGGTCAGACCAAGAAGCACAAGCCCAATCAGAGCCAGGCGGAGTGCTTCTTTTGCAAGAAGCAGGGGCACTGGAAGAGAAACTGTCCTTTATACATTGCCTCTTTGGATCCGAACAGGCTGAAGAAGCAAGCAAGGTAATTATATGATAACACCTTGCAACTTTTTCATTTGTGATACTACTGCTTGGGTATTGGATACTGAAAGCCCTTATCATATCTGTAATTTGATGCAGGGTCTGTAGGTCAGTAGGAGATTTGATGAAGGCGAGAGGTTCATAAACGTTGGAGATGGAAGCAAAGTTTCAGTTCTAGCTTTAGGAATCATGAACCTTGTAATCAACTCTCGTAATGTAATTCTGAGTGAATATCACTATTGTCCAAATTTTTTATTAAATATTATTTCTGTAGGCCTTTTGGCTATGTACAGTTATGAATTTTTAATAAAAGGAAATGTTGGGTACAAAATACCCCAACAGCCGAAGTTCGCGCCAGGAGTGACCCTCCGGAGATTCTGCCAACTTCCGACCTTCGGCGATATCTTTCCGAACCTCTCTGGCGGTCGAGCCTCCGTAGCATTCCCGAGTTCTGCCGATGGATAAACCCCCACCAGCATCAACCAGATTCTTCATGACAAATGGACTCCTACGGGAGCCGGGCTTCATCTCCGACTTCGACTACAGGAAGACTTCGTCCGGACTCTTACGGGAGCCGGGCTTCGTCCCCTACTTCGGCTACTGGAAGACTTCGTCCGGACTCCTACGGGAGCCAGGCTTCGTCCCTGACTTCGACTACTGGAAGACTTCATCCAGACTCCTACAGGAGCCGGGCTTCGTCCCCGACTTTGGCTACAGGAAGACTTCATCCGGACTCCTACGGGAGCCGGGCTTCATCCCCGACTTCGACTACAGGAAGACTTCGTCCAGACACCTACGGGAGTCGGGCTTCATCCCCGACTTCGGCTACAGGAAGACTTCATCTGGACTCTTACGGGAGCCAGGCTTCATCCCCGACTTCGGCTATAGGAAGACTTCATCCGGACTCCTACGGGAGCCAGGCTTCGTCCCCGACGTCGACTACAGGAAGACTTCATCCGGACTCCTATGGGAGCCGGGCTTCATCCCCGACTTCGGCTACTCGAAGACTTCGCCTGGACTCCTACGGGAGTCGGACTTCGTCCCCGACTTCGACTACTGGAAGACTTCGTCCGGACTCCTACAGGAGCCAGGCTTCATCCCCGACTTCGACTACTGGAAGACTTCGTCCGGACTCCTACAGGAGCCGGGCTTCATCCCCGACTTTGACTACAAGAAAACTTCGTCCGGACTCCTACGGGAGCCAGACTTCGTCTACGACTTCGACTACAGGAAGACTTCGTCCGGACTCCTACGGGAGCCGAACTTCATCCCCGACTCTGGCTGCAGGAAGTCTTCGTCCGGACTCCTGCGGAAACTGAACTTCATCTACAGAAAGCCTCTGACTGGGCTCCTACAGCAAATAGCCCTCACCTATAGTACTAACACTCAAGGCACCCAATGGTAAATGGCCCGCCAGCAACATCCGAGCTCCTTTCATAGGGATAGCCACCTCTCTCCGCCAGGCACGTCAACTGAGCTTCGACCGATAGGCCTGGACTCCCTGACTGGCCGCAGTAACGGCCATGACTCTGCTCCACTTCCTGCAACAGATTCCGCACGGCTCCATCACTCCCTGGCTGGCTGGAATAATGGCCACGATTCTGCTCTACCTCCTGCGACAGATTCTGCATGGCTCCACCACTCCCTGACGAGTCACGACAATGGATGCCGCTCCACTCTTCGCATCTGACTCCACGTGGCGAGCCATGGTGACAGCCATGACTCCCCCCATTACTCTTCATAATAAACTCTTCCTGGCCCCGAGCGGCCCACTACTAGGCAGTTACAAATGTCAGTATCAATCTGTTGTTCCCTCTGCCTATAAAAAGGGGACCCCAGATACGTTATCTCTAAGCTCTAATTTCTATCCCAAAACTTTGCTAAAATTTTTGTTCGAGCACTCCTTTCTTGTTGAGGCAGAGAACTGACTTGAGCATCGAAGGGTCTTGCCGAAGCAACCCCAACTCCGGTTTAGACTTTTTTTGTAGGTCCTGACAGCGACCGTGACTCCCTCGACTCCAGCTTCTCCGACGCAGGTAGATTTTTGCATCAACAGGATTGGTGCTAGGAAGGGGCCTGTGTCTTCACAGTACCCTTGTTCTTAAAGGAGCGCTCAATGGGACCACCTCCGGTCATCTTTTTCGGCATCCTCTCCTCCTTCCCCCACTAGATCTTCGTCCGATGCCTTCCCGCGAAGCATCCACACGGTGACCCACGGCCTCCACGGCCAGATCTTAGGCTCTGGCCTCGCTGCCAGTTTCCCAGGCTCCTCCTCCTCCGGCAACGACCGCCGGCATGGAGCGGTCAGACAATCGGCCTCCGGCGGATTTCGCCAACACCATCTCAGAAGAATCCCGATGGGGAGCGACCGGCGTATTGGCCGAACCTCCCAAGAGGCAAAAGATTGAGGAATCCATAACTTTCATTGAAGAAGATGCTCGGGGAGTTTAATTTTCTCATAACGACGCAGTTGTAGTTTCCTTGAATATAGCTGATTACGACGTCCGTCGCATTCTTGTCGACAATGGAAGTTCGGCCGACGTTTTGTTCTACGATGCCTTCTCAAGAATGTCCATCCTTGACGGCCATTTGGGGCTGATTAGCTCCCCTCTAGTAGGGTTTATCGGCGATGCTGTCCCGATGGAGGGAGTAATAACTTTAACTGTAGCTGCGGGTCGATATCCAAGACAATCCAGGGCTCTGGTAAATTTTTTGGTGGTGAAGGCACCGTCGGCCTACAACATGATCCTCGACCGACCTGGCCTCAATGCTCTCTGGGCCATCGTGTCAACCTACCACTTGAAATTAAAATTTCCTACCAACCAGGGGGTCGGAGAGGTTAGGGGAGACCAGGCCCTGGCCAGACACTGCTACAACATAGCCTTGCAAAGAAGTGACCAATCCGACCTCTGCCCAGTTGATGGGCTGGACGCCCGCGACGACCTCGCTGAGGAGAGGGGCAGCCCAATCGAAGATCTGGTTTCGATCCCTTTGAACGACGGGAATGCGGAGCATGTGGTGAAGATCGGGTCCAACCTGGGGGAAGAGGTGCGGGCGCATCTCATCGATTTTCTATGAAAGAATGTGGATATTTTCGCTTGGGTCCCAGCAGACATGTCGGGGATTGACACGGAAGTCATGGAGCACCGTCTGACCGTCGATCCAAACCATCGACCGACGAAAGAAAAAATTCGAGGTCATGCACCGGAGAGGTAGAAAGTGATGGCCGAGGAAGTGGACAAACTCCTGAAAGCTAGGTTCATTAGGGAAGTCAATTATCCTGACTGGATTTCCAACGTTGTCTTAGTCAAAAAGGCAAACGGCAAGTGGAGGATGTGTATAGACTTCAAAAAGCTGAATAAAGCCTGCCCAAAGGACAGCTACCCTCTGCCCAGAATTGATCAACTGGTGGATGCGACCTCGGGCCATGAGCTTCTCACCTTCATGGATGCATTCTCCGGCTATAACCAAATTAGGATGGCATCAGAAGATGAAGAAAAGACCGCTTTCATTACTAACCGTGGCCTTTACTATTACAGGGTCATGCCTTTTGGCCTAAAAAATGCAGGTGCGACCTATCAGCGACTGGTGAACAAAATCTTCAAGGAGCAGATCAGCCGCAACATGGAGGTCTACGTGGACGACATGCTCATGAAAAGCAAATCTTCAATGAATCATGTCGCTGACCTTGAAGAGACCTTTGGCGCCCTCCAAAAATATAAGATGAAGCTGAACCCGACTAAATATGCTTTCAGAGTGACCTCGGGTGTTGCTCCTTGGATTGATTTTGATGATTACAAAGTATTTGAAGGGGTACTATTGATTTTCGCTTGAAAAAGACTTATTGCTCTTCAGGGGCAAAATTGTAATTTTACCAAACCCTGATTTGAAAGCCTCAAATGATAGAACAAAAGATTTATGATCCATTGATGAAAATTTTATTATTTTGGACTTGTATTTTAAAAGATATGCATGTTTGAAAAATATGAGTCGACCCATGAGTTGACTCATGGCACATGAGATGATTGGCACGTTGAATTCTTGGCCGGCGCAAACTTGGCACACCTGGTGAGTCGACCCATGAGTCGACCCCCAAGGCATGAGTCGACCCATGAGTCGACCTCTGTGGGTTTTGGGCCAATTTTACAGAATCTTGCTTCCCGTTTGATTTTCTGGTATTCTTCCACAGAGGTCGACCCATGAGTCGACCCCAGGCATGAGTCGACCCATGAGTCGACCCCTGTGACGGGATTATTTCGTAACGGCTAGTTTTTAACCCATTTTAAGTATTTTTAATGCTCATTTAATGTGGTCTAACGGCTCTATTTCAGCTCAGAATATTTTTCACCATTTTTTGAAGCTATAAAAGGGACAAATAGATGGGAATCAAAAAGTAGAATCAACAAGAGAGATTTTGAAAAAGGGATTTCAAGTAAACTTTTCAGCCCTAGCAAAAGCTCACTCGAAGCATTCAAGAAGCCTTTAATCCAAGCTCACCAACTCCTCAAGTGCACATTCAAGTCTCCAACCACCTTGAGAAAATCAAAAAGGGTCATCTTCTTCTTGAGTAAAGTGTATTTAAAGTTTCATACGCTCATTAAAGGAGCTTTCTCTGTACTTACTTATGCTATTCATTGTTATACCTTGTTTGAGTTATTGTTTTTATTTTGGAAGGGTTCCAAAATAAGGGAAGGTTGATCCGAACCTTGAATCGGAGTGTATTGGGTTGGCTTGTACCCAAAAAATAAGTGGACTAGCTTGGGATAGCTAGAGTCAGAGTTTCTGATATTTGTATTTGGGTTGAATACAAGTTAGTGGATTGAAATTCCCGAGTAGGAGCTTGGAGAGTGAATGTAGGTGCAAGGTTGGCACCGAACCACTATAAATCCTTTTATTTGTGGTGTGCCTAATTGCTCTTCTTTAACTCTTCATTATTCTCTTGCATTCTTGCTTTTAGCCATTAGCCTTGAATTAATTTTACTCTCCCTATTTGTTTAGCTATTATCAAACATTTTTCATAAGTCATAAGTTAAGCTTAAAATTTTTAGAAACTCAATTCACCCCCCCCCCCCCTCTTGGGTTGCATAGCTAGGCAACAAGTGGTATCAGAGCCCGGTGCTCTAGCCCTACTTTGATCTAACTAATCAAAGAGCCAAAGATCTATGGCAACTCAAGTCGGCACTTCTCTAGCCAAGGGGCAGTCCACTAACCGACCTTCACTTTTCAATGGGTCTAATTACACCTATTGAAAAGCTCGGATGAAAATATTTATTCAAGCACTAGACTATGATATGTGGAGTATCATAGTGAACGGCCCTCACACACCCACTAAGATTATTGATGGTATGGAATCAGCCAAACCCGAAAAAGAGTGGGATGAGGTTGATAAGAAAATGGCCCAATTAAATGCTAGAGCTATGAATGTTCTATATTGTGCTCTTGATGTTAACGAATTTAATCACATTTCTACTTACTTGTCTGCTAAAGAAATATGGGATAGGTTAGAAGTAACCCATGAAGGAACCAATCAAGTAAAGGAGTCCAAAATCAACATGCTTGTGCATAAATATGAATTATTTAAAATGGAGCATGATGAGTCCATAACTGATATGTTTACTCGCTTGACTAATATTATAAATGGTTTAAAGAGTCTTGGTAAGTCCTATACTAACAGTAAGCTTGTAAGAAAGATTCTCAGATCCTTACCAAGAACTTAGGAAGCTAAAGTGACCGCCATCCAAGAAGCCACGGACTTGAACATTCTACCCTTGGAAGAGCTTCTTGGATCATTGATGACTCATGAGCTGAGTATGAAGCAACATCAAGAGGAAGAAGTCAAAAAGAAGAGAACAATCGCCCTCAAATCCACAGCTCCACCAGATGAAGAAACTGATGACATCGAAAGTGAAGAGCAGGATGAAGAGATGGCACTCATTACCCGAAAATTCAAGAAATTTTTGAGAAAAAGGAAACAAGAGATAAGGAAGAGGCCATTCACAAAAGGGGAACAGAGTAAAGAAAAGGATAAAGACCAACCCCTTATCTGCTATGAGTGCAAGAAATCGGGACACTTCAAGTCCGAATGCCCACAACTGAAGAAGGGTCCCAAGAAGTACAAGAAGAAGACCATGATGGCCACTTAGAGTGCGAGTGATGACTCAAGCTCCGAAGAGGAAGACTCGACTGAACAAGCCAATCTGTGCCTTATGGCACATGAAAATGAGGTAATTTTTGAAACTCCTAGTGACTTTACATTTGAAGAACTGCATGAAGCTTTTTGTGATTTAGTTGATGAACTAAAGAAACTAGGGATAAAGAACAAAGATCTAAAATCGAAAAATCAATCTTTATTGAAACAAAATGAAAGCATTTCAATTGAAAAATCCACCCTGCTTCAAGAAAATCAAAGTTTAAAGAATGAAATTGCCAAGCTAAAACCATTAGTTGAAAAATTCACCTTGAGTTCAAATAAACTTAATATGATTCTTGAAAATCAAAAGGTCGTGTATGATAAGGCTGGACTTGGCTATAACCCCTTGAAGAAACAAAAGTATTTAAAAAATATCTATGTAAACTCTTTAAGTAACAAGTCTTCTAATATTACTTGCTTCAAATGTGGTAGAGTAGGACATAAGTCATACACTTGCTTCTCTAACAAATCTGCAAACTTAAATGTAAAGAAAATATGGATTCCAAAAGGAACCATTATAACTAACCAAAAAGGACCCAAGAAAGCTTGGGTACCTAAAACAAAAACTTGACTTTTGCTTGCAGGTGTGTCTAGCATCCCAAGGAGGAAACAGGAAATGGTATCTTGACAGCGGATGCTCGAGACACATGACTGGTGATGAATCCCAATTCATCACTCTTGATGCTAAGAATGGAGGAATGGTCACCTTTGGAGACAATGGCAAAGGAAAGATCATCGGTATAGGTAATGTTGGTGCAAAAATCCACTTGCGCCGGAGAAGCTGGAGTCGGAGAAGTCGCGGTTGCCGCCGGGACCTGCAAGGGAAGTCTAAATCGGAGGTGGGGTTGCTCCGGCAAGACCCTCCGACGCTCAGGTCAGTTCTCTGCCTCAACAAGAATGGACCGCTCGAATGGAGAATTTAGCAGAGTTTTGAGATAAGAAATGAGCTTATAGAATAACGTATCTGGGTCCCCCCTTTTTATAGGCGGGGGAGATAACGGATTGATGGCGGTATCTGTAACCGTCTGGCAGTGGGCTGCCCAGGGTCAGGTGGAGTTTGCTACGAAGAGTAGTGGAATGGACCCGTGGCCATCACTGGGGCGTGCCACGTGGAGTCTGCCGCGTGAAGTGGGGTGGCGTTTGTTGTCGTGACTTGCCAGCGGATGGGAGAATCGTGCGGTATCCGTTGCAGGAGGTGGAGCAGGATCGCGGTCATTTATCGTGGCCTGTCAGGTAGTAATGGAGCCGCGTGGGATCCGTCGTAGGGAGTGGAGCAGTGCTGCGATCGTTACTGCGGCCTGTCAGGGAGTGGTGGAGCTGCGCGGAATCTGCCGCAGGAAGTGTAGCAGAATCGTGGCCGTGATTGTGGCCTGGGAGTGCAGATCTGTCGGCTGAAGTTTGGCTGTGATCGGAGTCTGACCCCACGTAGGGGTCCGGGCGGAGTCCTCCTTGCGGTTGGGGTAGTGGGTGGAGCCCGGCTCCCGTGGGAGTCTGGGTGGAATCCCCTGCAATCAAAATCAGATGCAAAGTCCGGCTCCCGTAGGAGTCCGGACAAGGCTTACCGACAGCTGACGTTGAGGATGGAGCCCGGCTCCCATAGGAGTCCGGGCGGAGTCCACTTACGGTTGAAGTTGTTGGCGGAGTCCGACTCCCGTAGGAGTCCGGACGAAGTCTGCTTGTAGCTGTTGGAGTTGAGGACGAAACCCGACTCCCGTAGGAGTCCGGGTGGAGTCTCCCTGCAATTAAAGTCAAAGGAGAGGTCCGGCTCCCGTAGGAGTCCGGACGAGATTTACTAATGGTCGATGTTGAGGATGGAGTCTGGCTCCCGTAGGAGTCCGGACGGAGTCCACTTGCGGTCGAAGTTGTTGACGGAGTTTGGCTCCCGTAAGAGTCCGACGGAGTTGTCCTGTAGTCGATGTCGATGACGGAGCACGGCTCCCGTAGGAGCCCAGACAGAGTCTTCCTGCAATTAAAGTCAGAGGCGAAGATCGGCTCCCGTAGGAGTCCGGACAGCTTACCAGCAGTTGACGTTGAGGATGGAGCCCGGCTCCCGTAGGAGTCCGGGCGGAGTCAACTTGAGGTCGGAGTTGTCGTCGGAGTCCAGCTCCCGTAGGAGTCCGGACGAAGTCTGTCTGCAGCCGTTGGAGTAGAGGACGAAGCCCAGCTCCCGTAGGAGTCCGGGCGGAGTCTTCCTGCAATCAAAGTTAAAGGTGAAGTCCGGCTCCCGTAGGAGTCCGAACGGGGCTTACCAGCAGTTGCTGTTGAGGACGGAGCCCGGCTCCCGTAGGAGTCCGGGCGGAGTCAACTTGAGGTCGGAGTTGTCGTCGGAGTCCGGCTCCTGTAGGAGTCCGAACGAAGTCTGTCTGCAGCCGTTGGAGTCGAGGACGAAGCCCAGCTCCCGTAGGAGTCCGGGCGGAGTCTTTCTGCAATCAAAGTTAAAGGCGAAGTCTGGCTCCCGTAGGAGTCTGGATGGGGCTTACCAGCAGTTGCTGTTGAGGATGGAGCCCGGCTCCTGTAGGAGTCCTGGCGGAGTCAACTTGAGGTCGGAGTTGTCGTCGGAGTCCGGCTCCCGTAGGAGTTCGGACGAAGTCTGTCTGCAGCCGTTGGAGTCGAGGACGAAGCCCGGCTCCCGTAGGAGTCCGGGCGGAGTCTTCCTGCAATCAAAGTTAAAGGCGAAGTCCGGCTCCCGTAGGAGTCCGGACGGGGCTTACCAGCAGTTGCTGTTGAGGATGGAGCCCGGCTCTCGTAGGAGTCCGGGCGGAGTCAACTTGAGGTCGGACTTGTCGTCGGAGTCCGGCTCCCGTAGGAGTCCGGACGAAGTCTGTCTGTAGCCGTTGGAGTCGAGGACGAAGCCCGACTCCCGTAGGAGTCCGGGCGGAGTCTTCCTGCAATCAAAGTTAAAGGCGAAGTCCGGCTCCCCTAGGAGTCCGGACGGGGCTTACCAGTAGTTGCTGTTGAGGACGGAGCCCGGCTCCCGTAGGAGTCCGGGCGGAGTCAACTTGAGGTCGGAGTTGTCATCGGAGTCCGGCTCCCGTAGGAGTCCGGACGAAGTCTGTCTGCTGCCGTTGGAGTCGAGGACGAAGACTGGCTCCCGTAGGAGTCCGGGTGGAGTCTTCCTTTGAGGGCGGCATCGTGGGCGGAATCGTTGATTCTGTTGAGGACTTCGGCTGTGGGTATTTTATACCCAACACCAGTCCCCCACTTCCGAGTTTGAATTTCGAACGAAGGAAGTACAGAGAGATGGGTACAGCCGAAGCCGTCCCTTCGAATCCCACGCACTGCTACCCCCAGATATTTTGGGCATTAATTGCGCGCGTGCCGGAGTCTTTTCGAATTGGGGCGGTGCGAAGTGACTCTTCGAAATTCCCGCAGGTACACTAGTCTAGGTACGATGCAATAATGGCCCTGCCAACCGTCAGCCGCTTTTAGCCGCCTGCCAGGGGGAGTGGGACACGTGTCGGATGCAGATTGGCCTGAGGGGATTTGTGATTATTATGGCGCTGGATCCCAGGGTCTATTTAAACCCGTCCTCCCACCTTTAGGTGCCCTACTTCGTTCCTGAGTTCTTACCAGCGTTTGCCTTTTCTTCGAGAGCCCTATTTCAGTGGGCATCTTCTCGAGTCGTAGGCGTCTCCTGTTTTCGTTCCTCAGGTCCCTCAGAGTGATATAGGTTAGTTCCAGCACCGCCAACCTTCTTCTCACCACCTAGGGACTTCTTTTCTGTCATTATCTTTTTGCATCCCTCCGAGTTAGCTTCCTGTGACCTCTCATCCCCCCTTCTGTCCGCCTTCTTAGGGTCTTTTAGAGCCCCCCTTCGAAACTACTCGAAATATCTTCCGGCTCTTCTGCTCCCTGCAGTTCTGGGAGTTCTTCTGCCTCAAACCCCCAGGTTCCCGTCTCTGCAGACGAACCTGCGTCTGGGGCTGGGCTCCACCCGATTTTTGCGCCGGGCACCATTCCGTGTTCCATGACCTTAGAGGAGCTCCTTCTGATAAGGGTTCAGTACAGAGTTCCTCCAGAGTATGACCTTGAGCTGCCTGGCCCTTCTGATCGGGCCAGCACTCCTCCTCCCGATCGCTTTTGTTTGTACCAGGAAGCGTTCCGTGTCGGACTCCGGCTTCCGCTTCCTTCCTTTGTCGTTGCCCTCTTCCATTTCTTGGAAATCTCCTTGGCTTCCGTGGCTCTGAATTCTTTTAGGTTTTTGATAGGATTTCTCTCCCTCTGCCACGTAGTCGAGGTCCAGCCATCTCTCTCCTTGTTTAGGCACTTCTATACCTTCAAGTGCCATCTTTCGACGAAGGACTGGTGGTACTTCTCCCTCCAGTTCGGCAAGAAGGGGTTGCTGAAAGGCACCTCTTCTTTGATCCACAATTGGAAGGAGAAATACCTCTTCGTCCACTGCCCGACCCTGAAACTAGGCCTGCCCCCTTGGGGCTCTCTGAGGGATTCTGTCCGTCGGGCTCTCAGCCTGGGGGAGGACGACCTCCAGGCCACCCAGAAGCTTCTAGCTTATTCCGCTCCTTCCCTTCCCAATCTTCTGAGGGAGCAGTTTCTTTTCAACATCGGCCTGAGTCCCCAGGATCCAGTGAGTATTCATCTTTTACCTTATCTTCTCTTTTCATGCCTCCCTTCTCTTCTTCTTTTTACCTCCTCTTCCTTCTCTCTCTCTTTCCCCTCTGTTTCTTTCTTTCTCTCTTCTTCTTTTCTTCTTTTTTTTTTTTTGACTGATTGGTTTGCTTCTTTTTCTTCTTTCCTTTTCTCTCTCTCTTTTCTTCTCTTCTTTTTTTTTTTTTTTTAGGAATGAACGCCGAAGCAGTGCGGATGCTCGCCAGGGGCATGAGGGTCCACAAGAGAAAGGGCGCTACGACCTCCGGATCGGCGAAGAGGGCCAGGGCGGAGGAGACGAGCTTAGCGGCACCCATCCAGGCAGCTCCGGCCATCGACATTCCCTCGGATGCCGAGCCAACAGCCCCTCGGGCCTCCTCGAGGAGTCCGCCGATTGGGGCCCCCGCCCCGGGGGTTCGCCCCACGGAGGCGTCCGCCGCGGGGAAAAGGAGGAAATCGGTGGCCCGCAGGGCGAGTAGCCACCGAAATACTGCGGACGAGTCCCTCTGCTTTGAGGAGGGGTCGGAGAATCCCTTTAATGATAGGGACTTGATCAGGCGGCTGATCGACGGCTGCATTCTGCCTGACGTCGTGGAGAGGATCGACCGCGCCGATCCTGAGCAGCGGGCTTGGGATTCTTTTGGGTCCTTCCTTGAGGTGAGCGACTCTTCATTTACATGGCTATTCAGCCTTTGTACTGATTCCCTAGCTGTCTTTACAGATTGGGCACCAGCTCCTCGCCTATATCGAGGCGATGAGCCGCACGAGGAGGGACATCCTCCAGGTGGAGGAACGCTGTCAGGCGGAGGTTGCTCGCCTCCAAGCAAAGACGGCCGAAGTAGCCGCCCTCCAGGAGGCCCTGAAAAGGGAGAAGAAAGCCCGGGAGGAAGAGAGGTAGATCTTGGAGGAATTGGCGAGGAAGGCGGAGGCCGAGGTCGCCCACTTGGTCGAGCAAACTCCGGTCCTAGTCTCGGAGGCCAGAGCCCTTGCGGTAGAGGAATTCAAGGCCTCTGCGGAGATGAGGGACCTGAATGTCCAGTTCGGCCAGGAAGCGTTCATTAAGGGGTTCGAGCTCTGCCAAGAGAAGGTAGTCAGAAAATTCCCAGAGCTCGACCTCAGCTTCCTAGGCGAGGAGTCTGAGGATGAGGCCGGCCCCTCTTCAGCCGCCACTGCTGTCGCAGCCCCCGCGCCGAGTTCTCCACCCCCCACCCCTGAGGTTTGAGACCTCCGATCTTGTACCTTTATTTCGTCGTAATTTTTCTTTTCCGTTTGTCTTTAAAAACCATTCAATCAATAAAGTTGAATTTCTTGTTGCGGATGGCTTCTCTTTCCTCCTCCCTCCTTCTCTCTATTTTTCTTCCTGTAATGAATCGTTCTTTGACGCCTTTACCTTCCGATGGCAGTGTCCTGCAGCAGCACTCCCCCTGCCCTTGGGGGTCCCACTGAAATCGATGATCCAGCGGTTGAAAAAGGAGGTTCTTCACCTGACGAAAAAGTTAAAGAAGATGGAAGCTGAGCTCCGCAAATCGAGAGAAGGTCACTCTGAAGCCGCCACTGAGGCCGCCCACTTTCGGAGTCTCCATGTGAAGGGGATCATGGAGTATAGTCAGAGGAAGGCGAACTTCGCAAAGGAGCTCGAGGAATGCAAGAAGAGCTCCAGCGACCGGATTTGAGCCCAGGCCACCAGGATCAGTGCCCTCAAGGTGGAACTGTCAACTGTGAAGGGGAAGATCGGCCAGCTGGAAGGAAATTCATCCCGGCTCTTAGCCCAGGTCGATGATGACCAGAGGTGGTCGCAGAAGGTTTCCGACCTTCAGCAGCAGCTTCAGGATGCCGAGGTGAGCCACGACGTGCAACAGGCTAGCTGGCGCAGGCAAGTGAAAGAATACAAAGGGAGATTCAGGACGGCAGCCGACGAAGTCGTCCGTCTCCAAAGACAGCTGGCTAGCAGGGCACAGCTTACTTCCGTCCAAGATTCTGAAGAGCTCCAAGCCCTAAGAGGCACCGTTGAGGGGATTTCTGTCTCCCTCGGGGAGAAGACAGCCGAGCTGCAACAAGTGAAGATCCAACTGGCACTCGAGCGGCGGGCCGTCGCGGACGCAGAGGCGGAGTCCGAAGTTTTGAGGAAGAGGCATCGAGAGGCGGAGGCTGAGAGCCAGCAACTTCGTCGGGCGCTCCAGGACGCACTGCGGAAGAGGGAAGAGCTAGAAGAGGAAATTGAGAATCTGAGGCAGTCCTGGTTGAGGGACGGAATAGATAACTCTAGGTCGGAGGGAGTAGGGCCTCCTTAGAGCTCTTTTTGTCTTTCTGTCTTGCAATGTAGTTACTTCCTTTTTGTCGTTTTGCCCTTCTTTCCTTGGCCTTCCTGGCTTTGTAGTGTGTATATCGAAAATAGAATAAAAAGGGCATTTTGTGTTACCTCGTCCGCACGTTGCACTAATATTGCTGTCTGCCAAACCTTTCTTGTCGTTTGACTTGTCTGATGTAGACGTCGTCAGGGGGCACCCGATCGTCGATGCGTTAGCTCGCCTTTCTCGTCGTGCGTGGCCGCAAGCCCAAGCTTGGCCGTCTGGGCCCCACATTATTTCGGGGATGTCGTTGTCTTCCTAACCGGTGCCGAAAGTCTTCCTTGGCGTCGTGGACGGAACCCGACTCCCATAGGAGTCCGGGTGAAATCTTTCCTGGCGTCGTGGCCGGAACCTGGCTCCCGTAGGAGTCTGGGTGAAGTCTTCCCTGGCGTCGTGGCTGGAACCCGGCTCTCGTAGGAGTCCGGGTGAAGTCTTCCTTGTGGGCGGAATCCGGCTCCCGTAGGAGTCCGGGTGAAGTCTTCCTTGTGGACGGAACCCGGCTCCCGTAGGAGTCCGAGTGAAGTCTTCCTTGTGGGCGGAACCCAGCTCCCGTAGGGGTCCGGGTGAAGTCTTCCTTTTTGTTCGAGCCAGTGTGAGGTTCTCCTCCCGTTCCCAGCTTGGCTGTGGGGGTGTGTTAGGGTGCTATAAGGCCTCTCCCTCCATCCGGTCTAAAAGAACCGGACCTTCGACTTTGCTCATGTCAGGATGAGGTTCTCCTCCTGTTCCTGACATGGCTGTGGGGGCACATTAGGGCATTGTAAGGCCTCTCCCCCCATCCGGTCTAAAAGAATCGGGCCTTCGACTTTGCTCATGTCAGGACGAGGTTCTCCTCCTGTTCCTGACATGGCTGTGGGGGCACATTAGGGCGTTGTAAGGCCTCTCCCCCCATCCGGTCTAAAAGAACCGGGCCTTTGACTTTGCTCATGTCAGGACGAGGTTATCCTCCTGTTCCTGACATGGCTGTGGGGGCACATTAGGGCGTTGTAAGGCCTCTCCCCCCATCCGGTCTAAAAGAACCGGGCCTTTGACTTTGTTTATGTCAGGACGAGGTTCTCCTCCTGTTCCTGACATAACTCTGTTTTAAGTGTTCGGTGGGGTCGTATCCAGGCATAATAAATCCACGCCAAGTGGGAAGAGCATGTTAAGTAAAAAGAAAATTAGATTCAGGGTGAAATCGTAAGTGATACATTTACAGGTTTTTCGAGCTCCACGGTCGCGGGTGGCCCGCTCCTCCTTGAGGCCCTCTGGTGATGGAGTCGATGGTCCCGATGGGAGGCCGGTCCCCGGGTTGCTCCTCCCTTCTCGGTGGTTCAGGTTGTGGAAGGGCTCTTGGCCGGTCTCCTCTACCCTCAGGCCTGCGACGGATGAATCTGTCAAGTCAACCTCACCGAATGAGCTCCTCGATCTCGTCCTGGAGCTAGATGCATTCCTCTATGTCGTGGCTGTGGTCGCGGTGGTAGAGGCAGAACTTATTGGGGTTGCGCTTCTCGGGGTGTGTGCGCATCCTCTCCGGTCTAGGGAGCTGCTCCCTGACCTCCATTAACACCTGAGCCTTCGAGGCATTGAGGGGGGCGTAGTTGCGGAATCTCCCTGGTGGCGAACCCCGCCGAACCCCACGGTCCGGGCTTCTCTGTCTACGTGCTCGGGGTGGAGTATGGGCGTGCTTATGCCCAGGAGGGGATCGAGAATGCGGCCGGACTTCCTTTGGCCTTTTCTCAACTGCGGGCTTACTCGAATCTCCCGCTTGCCGCTCCCTTGCTGTCCCTTCATCCTTCATTTTGAAGGCTTCTTCTGCTCGGGCGTATCCCTCAGCCCGAGCCAGCAAATCGGCAAAATCCCTAGGATACTTCTTCTCCAGGGAGAACAAAAGATCATTCTTCTGAAGGCCGCCTTTCAGGGCGGCCATGGCAACTGATTGGTCCAAGTTTCGGACCTCCAGCACCGCGATGTTGAAGTGGTTGATGTAGGCCCGTATGGACTCTCCTTCCCTCTGCTTGATGTTGATGAGGGACTCCGAACCCTTCCGGGGGTGCCGGCTACTGACAAAATGGGCCACAAATTGGTGGCTCATTTGATCGAAGGAGAAGATGGTACCCGATTTCAAAGCCGAATACCAGTTCCTCGCTGCTCCCTTCAAAGTAGACGGGAAAGCCCGGCATAAGATGGCATCAGGAGCACCGTGAAGCAGCATCATCGTCCGGAAGGCCTCCAGATGATCAACCAGGTCCGAAGTCCCGTCGTAGCTTTCGAACTGGGGAAGCTTGAAGTTTGGCGGGATCGGTTCCTGCATGATCATTTGGGAGAAGGGAGGGTCAGTACAAATATCCTCACCATAAGCAGGGGGCGCATGGCAGAGTTCTTTAATCCGCCGGTTCATCTCCTAGAGCCTCCGATCCAGGAAATCCTCTCGACTTCGAGTCTCGAGGGTCCTCTGGCAGAACGGGGGCAGGGATCTTCCATGGGTGGAGTCGTGGTCCGATTGAGGGCTCTCTACCCTCGGGTTTGTTTTCCCAGGAAGGACGGGGTGGCTGGCCCAGGTGGCCCACCCCACCGTCGGGTCCTGGCATTCCGGAGATGCCCTTTCCAGGTGCGCTGACGCCTGCGGCTGCTACTGCTGCATTGCTTGCACAGCTTCGATGAGGCCTCTGACCTGCTGTGCCAGTAAGTCAAACTGCTCCACGCCGACTGCCACCGCTGGAGGAGGAGGAGGAGGAGGTTGAGAAATAAAAGGGGAGGCTGGAGCCTGAGATCTGGCCGCGGAGGCCGTGGACCGTCGCATGGATGCCTTGCGTGGAGGCATCGAGTGTGGATCCAGCGGGGGAAAATAAGGAGTGGGTGTCGGAGGAGATGATCGGAGGCGGCTCCGTTGAACGCTCCTTTAAGAATAAGGGTACTGCGAAGGTTCAGCCCTTCCTCTAGCGCCAATCCTGTTGGTGCAAAAATCTGCTTGCGCCGGAGAAGCTGGAGTCGGGGAAGTCGCGGTCGCCGCCGGGACCTGCAAGGGAAGTCTAAACCGGAGGTGGGGTTGCTCCGGCAAGACCCTCCGACGCTCAAGTCAGTTCTCTGCCTCAACAAGAATGGAGCGCTCGAACAGAGAATTTAGCAGAGTTTTGAGATAAGAAATGAGCTTATAGAATAACGTATCTGGGTCCCCCCTTTTTATAGGCGGAGGAGATAGCGGATTGATGGCGGTATCTGTAATCGTCTGGCAGTGGGCTGCCCAGGATCAGGCAGAGTTTGCTGCGAAGAGTAGTGGAATGGACCCGTGGCCATCACTGGGGCGTGCCACGTGGAGTCTGCCGCGTGAAGTGGGGCGGCGTTTGTTGTCGTGACTTGCCAGCGGATGGAGAATCGCGCGGTATCCATTGCAGGAGGTGGAGCAGGATCGCGGCCGTTTATCATGGCCTGTCAGGTAGTAATGGAGCCGCGTGGGATCCATCGTAGGGAGTGGAGCAGTGCTGCGATCGTTACTGCAGCCTGTCAGGGAGTGGTGGAGCTGTGCGGAATCCGCCGCAGGAAGTGTAGCAGAATCGTGGCCATGATTGAGGCCTGGGAGTGCAGATCTGTCGATTGAAGTTCGGCTGTGATCGGAGTCTGACCCCACGTAGGGGTCCGGGCGGAGTCCTCCTTGCGGTTGGGGTAGTGGGTGGAGCCCGGCTTTCGTGGGAGTCCGGGTGGAATCCCCTGCAATCAAAATCAGATGCAAAGTCCGGCTCCCGTAGGAGTCCGGACAAGGCTTACCGACAGCTGACGTTGAGGACGGAGCCCGACTCCCATAGGAGTCCGGGCGGAGTCCACTTGCGGTTGAAGTTGTTGGCGGAGTCTGGCTCTCGTAGGAGTCCGGACGAAGTCTGCTTGTAGCTGTTGGAGTTGAGGATGAAACCCGGCTCCCGTAGGAGTCCGGGTGGAGTCTCCCTGTAATTAAAGTCAAAGAGAGGTCCGGCTCCCGTAGGAGTCCGGATGAGATTTACTAATGGTCGATGTTGAGGACGGAGTTCGGCTCCCGTAGGAGTCCGGACGGAGTCCACTTGCGGTCGAAGTTGTTGGCGGAGTTCGGCTCCCGTAGGAGTCTGGCGGAGTTGTCCTGTAGTCGATGTCGATGACGGAGCCCGGCTCCCGTAGGAGCCCGGACAGAGTCTTCCTGCAATTAAAGTCAGAGGCGAAGATCGGCTCCCATAGGAGTCCGGACAGCTTACCAGCAGTTGATGTTGAGGACGGAGCCCGGCTCCCGTAGGAGTCCGGGCGGAGTCAACTTTAGGTCGGAGTTGTCGTCAGAGTCCGGCTCCCGTAGGAGTCCGGACGAAGTCTATCTGTAGCCGTTGGAGTCGAGGACGAAGCCTGGCTCTCGTAGGAGTCCGGGTGGAGTCTTCCTGCAATCAAAGTTAAAAGCGAAGTTTGGCTCCCGTAGGAGTCCGGACGGGGCTTACCAGCAGTTGCTGTTGAGGACGGAGCCCGGCTCCCGTAGGAGTCCGGGCGGAGTCAACTTGAGGTCGGAGTTATCGTCGGAGTCCGGCTCCCGTAATAGTCCAGACGAAGTCTGCCTGCAGCCGTTGGAGTCGAGGACGAAGCCCGGCTCCCGTAGGAGTCCGGGCGGAGTCTTCCTGCAATCAAAGTTAAAGGCGAAGTCCGGCTCCCGTAAGAGTCCGGATGGGGCTTACCAGTAGTTGCTGTTGAGGATGGAGCCTGGCTCCCGTAGGAGTCCGGGCGGAGTCAACTTGAGGTCGGAGTTGTCGTCGGAGTCCGGCTCCTGTAGGAGTCCGGACGAAGTCTGTCTGCAGCCGTTGGAGTCGAGGATGAAGCCCGGCTCCCGTAGGAGTCCGGGCGGAGTCTTCCTGCAATCAAAGTTAAAGGCAAAGTCCGGCTTCCGTAGGAGTCCGGACAGGGCTTACCAGCAGTTGCTGTTGAGGACGGAGCCCGGCTCCCGTAGGAGTCCGGGCGGAGTCAACTTGAGGTCGGAGTTGTCGTCGGAGTCTGGCTCCCGTAGGAGTCCGGAAGAAGTCTGTCTGCAGTCGTTGGAGTCGAGGACGAAGCCTGGCTCCCGTAGGAGTCCGGGCGGAGTCTTCCTGCAATTAAAGTTAAAGGCGAAGTCCGGCTCCCGTAGGAGTCCGGACGGGGCTTACCAGCAGTTGCTGTTGAGGATGGAGCCCGGCTCCCGTAGGAGTCCGGGCAGAGTCAACTTGAGGTCGGAGTTGTCGTCAGAGTCCGGCTCCCATAATAGTCCGGATGAAGTCTGTCTGTAGCCGTTGGAGTCGAGGACGAAGCCCGGCTCCCATAGGAGTCCGGGCGGAGTCTTCCTGCAATCAAAGTTAAAGGCGAAGTCCGGCTCCCGTAGGAGTCCGGACGGGGCTTACCAGCAGTTGCTGTTGAGGACGGAGCCCGGCTCCCGTAGGAGTCCGGGCGGAGTCAACTTGAGGTCGGAGTTGTCGTCGGAGTCCGGCTCCCGTAGGAGTCCGGACGAAGTCTGTCTGCAGCCGTTGGAGTCGAGGACGAAGCCCGACTCCCGTAAGAGTCCGGGCGGAGTCTTCCTTTGAGGTCGGCATCGTGGGCGAAATCATTGATTCTGTTGAGGACTTCGGCTGTGGGTATTTTATACCCAACAGGTAACATTGGTATCACTCCCTCCAAATACATTGAAAATATTTTGTTAGTAGATGGTTTAAAGCATAATTTACTAAGCATTAGTCAATTTTGTGATAAAGGATATAAAGTTATTTTTGAATCTTCTGTTTGCATTGTAACTAGTCCTATTAATGATGGCATTAAATTTATTGGACATAGACATGGTAATGTTTATATGGTAGATTTAAATGATCTATCCAAAATAAACATGCAATGCCTAGTATCCTTGAATGCCAAAATTAATGAGACTAGTTGGCTTTGACATCGTAGGCTTGCACATATTAGCATGCATTCACTTTCAAAATTAATTAAGAAAGAATTGGTTCTTGGTTTACCAAAATTAAATTTTGAAAAGGATAGAATCTGTGATGCATGCCAACTAGGTAAACAAACAAGAGTTTCATTTAAATCCAAAAATATTATTTCAACCTCTAGACCTTTAGAGCTTTTGCATATGGACTTATTTGGACCTACTAGAACTACTAGTCTAGGAGGAAAACGATATGATTTTATAATTATAGATGATTACTCTCGTTTTACTTGAGTTTTCTTTTTAACACACAAAGATGA